>NW_022263510.1:0-52370 GCF_002021735.2 Oncorhynchus kisutch | reverse complement strand
AAGAACCTGGACTCTACTACAACATACTCAACCTTTTTTTGATGAACACTAACCCCCTCCATTTTTTTCAACGAAAGAAGACTTCTTCTCCAAGATTTTACCTTTTTCAACTAAAGAGGATTTTCTCAAAGATACCACCTTTTTTTACTCAAGACAAAGGTTATTTTTCTCAAGACACTACCCTTTTTCAGCTAAAGGGAAATACTTTTTTTCAACAAAGAACTGGACTTACTACACAGACACAGGGTAAGAGACTTTTTACCCATCCTGACAAAACGTATCTCCAACTTAGGAGCAAAATAATACAATTATATATAGGTCCCACCACACTCACACCCCTGCACCATACACCCACATACCAAAAACCTAGGTAAGACCCCCACCCATATATAAAAAAAAAAAAAACTGGAAACAGCATAAAAAAGCTTTTTCGGACCCGTACATCCCATAATCCAAGTGGACTTGAACACCACAAAACAGCCAAATCTACCGCATATCCCTGAACCCAAGTGGACACGAACGCGATCAAAGCTAAAACTCCGCTAAAAGCGCCAACTAGAAAAGATAAAAACAACACCATTTCGATCCGGGTAAAAGGAACACCCCCCTAGTTATCCTATCTGCCACTACCCTTATTAAAGAAACAAGGTGCATGCCCTCTAACACCACAAAAATACCTAAAAACCACGGCCACTACTTTTCCCTGCACATCGTACCTTACTGCATATAAGCAACGTGACTCAACAAAAATCGGAGGAAAATAACTCAACCACATTCAAAGACCTATCACCAGACCTATGGTTTACCCAGAACCCCAACTAAAAATTCTATAGGAACCCACAGATGTCCACTCTACCCTCTACCTTTCCTGGACCCACAGAACCTTACCTTCGGGTATTTCCAACCCCAAACCCCCTACCAGAGCAGACCGCTCCCAACGCTAACACACAAGTCAATGGTGACACGTAGGTCAAATACACACTTTCCACAGGAGGATCTATTATACTTCTACACATCACAGGAACTCCACGTATGGCTTCCTCTTGACCCCCAGGACTTCTAGTCCTACTTAAAATTCACCTGGTACCTCTCAGACACCCACAACCCAAACAGCACCCCCAAAAGCAAAGAGTCTACTTCTCCTATACAATTCCCACAGGGATCCACGACAGAGGCCTTCCCAAAAATAAAACCTCTCTCACACGGGCAAAACACCAAAATATCCAACACTGAACCTAACCTTAGCCTTCTTACTTTGACCTTAACCCTAACCTGAATAACTCCAACCCTAACTGTAACTATTCCAACCCCAACCCTAACCTTAACCCTCACCTTAACCATCCTACTCTAAATCTAGCCCTGACCATTCTTATTTGGACCTCAACCTTAGCCTTAAACCACTCCAACTCTAACCTTGGCCAATCCAACCCCTACCATTCTTAATACGTCTCTGACCTTAGCCCTGGCCCCTAACCCGAACTGCAACCCCAGTTCCAACCCCTCTGTGTATGTTGTGTGTGTACATGTATCTGTACCTGACCTCATGTTGTTAACCCTGTCTGTCCCTTACAATGTATTGTGTCTCCTATTTTGTCACACTCCACTCTTCATTCATACCAAATAACATTTGAAAAGCTTGTGTCACTACAAGGTTGAACATTTATCACATTGGGTCCCCATGGTATTGTTATTAAATGTGCTTGACCTCCACTCTAACTGCCCATCCACTTTACTGCATCCCCATTCCACTCTCACCTTTATCTGATTCCTCCACACCACAACCTGTTAGCGGCTATCCTACCTAGTAACAGTACAGACCAATCGAAATAACCTAAGCCATATTCCCACACGCGCACACACCGGAGAGTTAGCTCTCCTCACAACTTTACGAGGAGACCACCGGACAGTAACATTTCGCTCCACACATCCAACCAGGACTACATTCAAGGCAAGTAATTGCACAGTACACCCTACTGTACATGTAGATATATATACATACATACATTTTTACTACTTTTTGCACCTTTTATTTCAATTTTATTTATATATTCTCCTCCCTGCTACCTGATGAAGCCGAGTAAGGCAGAAACGCGTCGTGGCTGGGCTACCCCTAGACCTGTGTGAGACTGTGAGGAAAGCAGATTCCACACGGACTTCGGGGGTAGCTCCTTTGGCTACTCTTTTATTTGTACACTTTACTTTCCTTAATTGGATTTTTACACAGCTCTCATATATATGCACACACTAGGATGTAGTGGAGTGTGACGTTGTATGCTATCCCTCACACCACTGGTGGTGTTGTATGTTTATGATTTGTATATGTTAAAAATATGTGTATAGGCACATCCCCTTTTATGTTCATGTATGTATGCATGTGTGCCCCCACCTCATCCTTGGTCCCAACCCTGCTGACAGACAGACACTAATACTTAGCCATCGGCCCTTTTACCAGTAGGCTCCCCTAGGAATATTAAGGTGGCCATTAGAACCATAAATAGTTATTTGATAGTATTTGAAAGCTACAATGACTACAGACTCTTAAAAATGTACTTTATAATTATCCTTATTGATCCCTTGGATCCTGTAACAATAATCACTAGGGAACCAATTTATATTTAACAAAATATCAAATTTTCTTCTCTTTGGGCTACCATGACCATGGAACCTGGACCAATAGGAAACAACAAAAACAAAAACAAACAAAAAAATTAAAAAACAAAAGAATACAAATTAAAAATTAATACATATGTACATAAATATATATATTATTTTATTTTCAAAGTCTCTTGAACTCAGGGTTACCATGACCATGGACCCTTGACCAAAATAAACAATAAAATAGAACACAAATAGACCAAATTTAAACCAAAAAAAACCTTCACCTACCTACCACCCTTCTAAAATATTTTTTGGAGACACCCACCAGCACCCCCAACGGACGAGAACCTTTTTTCTCCAACTACTCTGGGGACCCCGACCTTGGCGACTCCCCCGCAGCGAGCAAACCCTAAGCAATTAGGCCCTTCCATACACCAAGCAAGAAGACAGGAGGATATGGATAGACCGGACTCCTTCGGGACCTCTTGCGGTTCTGTTGGCAGACCAATCGGCTCAACCCTCCCAGCCCCTTTACACACGGGAGACTCACGTAACGCGCTGGACGACTATCTACCCCAGTTTAGAATTGGATTGGCAGTATGTTCAGTAGCGCGTGGGTGGTCCTAGCGGGTTGGGGCAGTTAAGTCCTCGAAAAGAGGGGCTTTTGGGTCATGCGCTGCGGCTGGAGGACTCGCGTCGTCCGTGTAATCCCTGGGGTGCTCAGATAATGTCTGGCGGAGAATTGGATCCCACGGAATAATTTCCCATGGGGGGATCCCTTACCCCGCCGTACTTAGCCTGGACAACCAATCTACTTTTTTTGACCTGGACTACGAACAAATTCACTGTCTAGGAAGGATATACCTCTGGAAACGTTACGATCCTGGAAGGGAGTAACTCCACTGGTCACTATCACCCAAAACCACTGAATTACCTACGACTGAGATGGTGGGGATGGAAACACCCAATTAACTTCTACTACTGCCGGACGTTTCATACGTAAGCCAGAGAAGGTTTGCCGGTTTCTAAACCCTCCATACACCTACCGAAACACAGGACGAAACTCCAAGGGCGGAGGCATGACAACCGTATAGAGGGCTCGCCTTCTGGGTCTTTGTCTGCTCAAACCACTGGTAGTTCAAAGACTGACCACTTGACAGGGACACATGGCAACCGACTGAGGTCCGGACCTGCACAAGGTATGCAACTCGATGGTTTTGCCTGATCCTACGCCGAGTATACCCATAACAGACCAGCTGGATTTGACTAGACATGGGTTAATTTGGAATTAGGATCCTGGAAGGGAATAACTCCTAATTACACACATGATTGAAAACATCCAGGACCAAAGACTGACGAACACTGAAGTAAATACATAGACAACATGGAGCTGAAAAAGAAGGATCCGAAAGAGAGTAAACTCCTAGGTTGCACTATGCTTTCCACTTCCGTTGACATAGCGGACCTAGACATCATGACCATACCACTCGACATGGACACATGGCAACCAACCGAGGACCGGACCTGCATAAGGTACGCAACTCAAGGGTTTTGCCTGATCCTAAGTTGAGTTGACAGACCTACCTAAACCTAACCTTAACCATTCTGAAATACTATACCTAACCCTAACCTTAACCACTCTAAAAATAAAAAATAAAAAAAAAATAAAATAAAAAAAAAATATATATATATATATATATATATATATTAAATTACCTAACACTAAACCCTAACCCCAACCTTAACCATTCGGAAATACTATACCTAACCCTAATCCTAACCCTAACCTTAACCACTCTAAAAACCCTTACCTAACCCTAAACCTAACCTTAACCCTAACCTTAACCATTTTTGAAAACCTATACCTAACCCTAAACCTAACCTTAACCACTCTAAAAAAAAAAAAAAAACTATTCCTTACCCTAACCTTAAACCTAACCTTAACCACTCTAAAAACTATACCTAAACCTAAAACCTACTGACAGACAGTCTTTTAACCCAACCAACGGGTTAATCTACAAGTGGGCAACCATGGGGCCTACTACTTTGGCCGGCCGCGCCCGGACCCACCCGTCCCGCGCGTATATGATGTGGAGTGCACACCCCTCCCTTCCCCCCCTTCGGCTTCCACGTGTCAGAGATGGAAGTGGATCAACCGACTCAAAAACTAGCCAAACAAACACTTGCCAGTCACCGTTGCATTGCCTGACGGGGGATCTGGACGCAGCAAGCCAAGGAAATTTTTATCCCTTTAAATTACCCGGGATCATCTCAAATCAGGCCTTTTCTAGGGGTATTGATTTTACGCCCAGTATACTCCTTTGGGAAATGGTTTGATGGTGAATAGGTTAAAAATAATCATTAGATTATATACCAACTAAAATAACCCTACTCTACTCCTGACCCCTGGATGTACACTACCTACTCTACTTTTTTTCAACTCAAAAGCGTTTTTTACTTTTTATTTCTTACTTTTTACTAAAGAACCTGGACTCTACTACAACATACTCAAAACCTTTTTTTTGATGAACACTACCCCCTCCATTTTTTCAACGAAAGAAGACTTCTTCTCCAAGATTTTACCTTTTTCAACTAAAGAGGATTTTCTCAAAGATACCACCTTTTTTTACTCAAGACAAAGGTTATTTTTCTCAAGACACTACCCTTTTTCAGCTAAAGGGAAATACTTTTTTTCAACAAAGAACTGGACTTACTACACTGACACAGGTGTAAGAGACTTTTTACCCATCCTGACAAACGTATCTCCAACTTAGGAGCAAAATGATACAAATTACATTATAGGCCCACCACACTCACACCCCTGCACCATACACCCACATACCAAAAACCTAGGTAAGACCCCCACCCATATATAAAAAAAAAAAAAACTGGAAACAGCATAAAAAAGCTTTTTCGGACCCGTACATCCCATAATCCAAGTGGACTTGAACACCACAAAACAGCCAAATCTACCGCATATCCCTGAACCCAAGTGGACACGAACGCGATCAAAGCTAAAACTCCGCTAAAAAGCGCCAACTAGAAAAGATAAAAACAACACCATTTTCGATCCGGGTAAAAGGAACACCCCCCTAGTTATCCTATCTGCCACTACCCCTTATTAAAGAAACAAGGTGCATGCCCTCTAACACCACAAAAATACCTAAAAACCACGGCCACTACTTTTCCCTGCACATCGTACCTTACTGCATATAAGCAACGTGACTCAACAAAAATCGGAGGAAAAATAACTCAACCACATTCAAAGACCTATCACCAGACCTATGGTTTACCCAGAACCCCAACTAAAAATTCTATAGGAACCCACAGATGTCCACTCTACCCTCTACCTTTCCTGGACCCACAGAACCTTACCTTCGGGTATTTCCAACCCCAAACCCCCTACCAGAGCAGACCGCTCCCAACGCTAACACACAAGTCAATGGTGACACGTAGGTCAAATACACACTTTCCACAGGAGGATCTATTATACTTCTACACATCACAGGAACTCCACGTATGGCTCCTCTTGACCCCCAGGACTTCTAGTCCTACTTAAAATTCACCTGGTACCTCTCAGACACCCACAACCCAAACAGCACCCCAAAAGCAAAGAGTCTACTTCTCCTATACAATTCCCCACAGGGATCCACGACAGAGGCCTTCCCAAAAATAAAACCTCTCTCACACGGGCAAAACACCAAAATATCCAACACTGAACCTAACCTTAGCCTTCTTACTTTGACCTTAACCCTAACCTGAATAACTCCAACCCTAACTGTAACTATTCCAACCCCAACCCTAACCTTAACCCTCACCTTAACCATCCTACTCTAAATCTAGCCCTGACCATTCTTATTTGGACCTCAACCTTAGCCTTAAACCACTCCAACTCTAACCTTGGCCAATCCAACCCCTACCATTCTTAATACCGTCTCTGACCTTAGCCCTGGCCCCTAACCCGAACTGCAACCCCAGTTCCAACCCCTCTGTGTATGTTTGTGTGTGTACATGTATCTGTACCTGACCTCATGTTGTTAACCCTGTCTGTCCCTTACAATGTATTGTGTCTCCTATTTTGTCACACTCCACTCTTCATTCATACCAAATAACATTTGAAAAGCTTGTGTCACTACAAGGTTGAACATTTATCACATTGGGTCCCCATGGTATTGTTATTAAATGTGCTTGACCTCCACTCTAACTGCCCATCCACTTTACTGCATCCCCATTCCACTCTCACCTTTATCTGATTCCTCCACACCACAACCTGTTAGCGGCTATCCTACCTAGTAACAGTACAGACCAATCGAAATAACCTAAGCCATATTCCCACACGCGCACACACCGGAGAGTTAGCTCTCCTCACAACTTTACGAGGAGACCACCGGACAGTAAACATTTCGCTCCACACATCCAACCAGGACTACATTCAAGGCAAGTAAATTGCACAGTACACCCTACTGTACATGTAGATATATATACATACATACATTTTTACTACTTTTTGCACCTTTTATTTCAATTTTATTTATATATTCTCCTCCCTGCTACCTGATGAAGCCGAGTAAGGCAGAAACGCGTCGTGGCTGGGCTACCCCTAGACCTGTGTGAGACTGTGAGGAAAGCAGATTCCACACGGACTTCGGGGGTAGCTCCTTTTGGCTACTCTTTTATTTGTACACTTTACTTTCCTTAATTGGATTTTTACACAGCTCTCATATATATGCACACACTAGGATGTAGTGGAGTGTGACGTTGTATGCTATCCCTCACACCACTGGTGGTGTTGTATGTTTATGATTTGTATATGTTAAAAATATGTGTATAGGCACATCCCCTTTTATGTTCATGTATGTATGCATGTGTGCCCCCACCTCATCCTTGGTCCCAACCCTGCTGACAGACAGACACTAATACTTAGCCATCGGCCCTTTTACCAGTAGGCTCCCCTAGGAATATTAAGGTGGCCATTAGAACCATAAAATAGTTATTTGATAGTATTTGAAAGCTACAATGACTACAGACTCTTAAAAATGTACTTTATAATTATCCTTATTGATCCCTTGGATCCTGTAACAATAATCACTAGGGAACCAATTTATATTTAACAAAATATCAAATTTTCTTCTCTTTGGGCTACCATGACCATGGAACCTGGACCAATAGGAAACAACAAAAACAAAAACAAACAAAAAAATTAAAAAACAAAAGAATACAAATTAAAAATTAATACATATGTACATAAATATATATATTATTTTATTTTCAAAGTCTCTTGAACTCAGGGTTACCATGACCATGGACCCTTGACCAAAATAAACAATAAAATAGAACACAAATAGACCAAATTTAAACCAAAAAAAACCTTCACCTACCTACCACCCTTCTAAAATATTTTTTGGAGACACCCACCAGCACCCCCAACGGACGAGAACCTTTTTTCTCCAACTACTCTGGGGACCCCGACCTTGGCGACTCCCCCGCAGCGAGCAAACCCTAAGCAATTAGGCCCTTCCATACACCAAGCAAGAAGACAGGAGGATATGGATAGACCGGACTCCTTCGGGACCTCTTGCGGTTCTGTTGGCAGACCAATCGGCTCAACCCTCCCAGCCCCTTTACACACGGGAGACTCACGTAACGCGCTGGACGACTATCTACCCCAGTTTAGAATTGGATTGGCAGTATGTTCAGTAGCGCGTGGGTGGTCCTAGCGGGTTGGGGCAGTTAAGTCCTCGAAAAGAGGGGCTTTTGGGTCATGCGCTGCGGCTGGAGGACTCGCGTCGTCCGTGTAATCCCTGGGGTGCTCAGATAATGTCTGGCGGAGAATTGGATCCCACGGAATAATTTCCCATGGGGGGATCCCTTACCCCGCCGTACTTAGCCTGGACAACCAATCTACTTTTTTTGACCTGGACTACGAACAAATTCACTGTCTAGGAAGGATATACCTCTGGAAACGTTACGATCCTGGAAGGGAGTAACTCCACTGGTCACTATCACCCAAAACCACTGAATTACCTACGACTGAGATGGTGGGGATGGAAACACCCAATTAACTTCTACTACTGCCGGACGTTTCATACGTAAGCCAGAGAAGGTTTGCCGGTTTCTAAACCCTCCATACACCTACCGAAACACAGGACGAAACTCCAAGGGCGGAGGCATGACAACCGTATAGAGGGCTCGCCTTCTGGGTCTTTGTCTGCTCAAACCACTGGTAGTTCAAAGACTGACCACTTGACAGGGACACATGGCAACCGACTGAGGTCCGGACCTGCACAAGGTATGCAACTCGATGGTTTTGCCTGATCCTACGCCGAGTATACCCATAACAGACCAGCTGGATTTGACTAGACATGGGTTAATTTGGAATTAGGATCCTGGAAGGGAATAACTCCTAATTACACACATGATTGAAAACATCCAGGACCAAAGACTGACGAACACTGAAGTAAATACATAGACAACATGGAGCTGAAAAAGAAGGATCCGAAAGAGAGTAAACTCCTAGGTTGCACTATGCTTTCCACTTCCGTTGACATAGCGGACCTAGACATCATGACCATACCACTCGACATGGACACATGGCAACCAACCGAGGACCGGACCTGCATAAGGTACGCAACTCAAGGGTTTTGCCTGATCCTAAGTTGAGTTGACAGACCTACCTAAACCTAACCTTAACCATTCTGAAATACTATACCTAACCCTAACCTTAACCACTCTAAAAATAAAAAATAAAAAAAAAATAAAATAAAAAAAAAATATATATATATATATATATATATATTAAATTACCTAACACTAAACCCTAACCCCAACCTTAACCATTCGGAAATACTATACCTAACCCTAATCCTAACCCTAACCTTAACCACTCTAAAAACCCTTACCTAACCCTAAACCTAACCTTAACCCTAACCTTAACCATTTTTGAAAACCTATACCTAACCCTAAACCTAACCTTAACCACTCTAAAAAAAAAAAAAAAAACTATTCCTTACCCTAACCTTAAACCTAACCTTAACCACTCTAAAAACTATACCTAAACCTAAAACCTACTGACAGACAGTCTTTTAACCCAACCAACGGGTTAATCTACAAGTGGGCAACCATGGGGCCTACTACTTTGGCCGGCCGCGCCCGGACCCACCCGTCCCGCGCGTATATGATGTGGAGTGCACACCCCTCCCTTCCCCCCCTTCGGCTTCCACGTGTCAGAGATGGAAGTGGATCAACCGACTCAAAAACTAGCCAAACAAACACTTGCCAGTCACCGTTGCATTGCCTGACGGGGGATCTGGACGCAGCAAGCCAAGGAAATTTTTATCCCTTTAAATTACCCGGGATCATCTCAAATCAGGCCTTTTCTAGGGGTATTGATTTTACGCCCAGTATACTCCTTTGGGAAATGGTTTGATGGTGAATAGGTTAAAAATAATCATTAGATTATATACCAACTAAAATAACCCTACTCTACTCCTGACCCCTGGATGTACACTACCTACTCTACTTTTTTTCAACTCAAAAGCGTTTTTTACTTTTTATTTCTTACTTTTTACTAAAGAACCTGGACTCTACTACAACATACTCAAAACCTTTTTTTTGATGAACACTACCCCCTCCATTTTTTCAACGAAAGAAGACTTCTTCTCCAAGATTTTACCTTTTTCAACTAAAGAGGATTTTCTCAAAGATACCACCTTTTTTTACTCAAGACAAAGGTTATTTTTCTCAAGACACTACCCTTTTTCAGCTAAAGGGAAATACTTTTTTTCAACAAAGAACTGGACTTACTACACTGACACAGGTGTAAGAGACTTTTTACCCATCCTGACAAACGTATCTCCAACTTAGGAGCAAAATGATACAAATTACATTATAGGCCCACCACACTCACACCCCTGCACCATACACCCACATACCAAAAACCTAGGTAAGACCCCCACCCATATATAAAAAAAAAAAAACTGGAAACAGCATAAAAAAGCTTTTTCGGACCCGTACATCCCATAATCCAAGTGGACTTGAACACCACAAAACAGCCAAATCTACCGCATATCCCTGAACCCAAGTGGACACGAACGCGATCAAAGCTAAAACTCCGCTAAAAAGCGCCAACTAGAAAAGATAAAAACAACACCATTTTCGATCCGGGTAAAAGGAACACCCCCCTAGTTATCCTATCTGCCACTACCCCTTATTAAAGAAACAAGGTGCATGCCCTCTAACACCACAAAAATACCTAAAAACCACGGCCACTACTTTTCCCTGCACATCGTACCTTACTGCATATAAGCAACGTGACTCAACAAAAATCGGAGGAAAAATAACTCAACCACATTCAAAGACCTATCACCAGACCTATGGTTTACCCAGAACCCCAACTAAAAATTCTATAGGAACCCACAGATGTCCACTCTACCCTCTACCTTTCCTGGACCCACAGAACCTTACCTTCGGGTATTTCCAACCCCAAACCCCCTACCAGAGCAGACCGCTCCCAACGCTAACACACAAGTCAATGGTGACACGTAGGTCAAATACACACTTTCCACAGGAGGATCTATTATACTTCTACACATCACAGGAACTCCACGTATGGCTCCTCTTGACCCCCAGGACTTCTAGTCCTACTTAAAATTCACCTGGTACCTCTCAGACACCCACAACCCAAACAGCACCCCAAAAGCAAAGAGTCTACTTCTCCTATACAATTCCCCACAGGGATCCACGACAGAGGCCTTCCCAAAAATAAAACCTCTCTCACACGGGCAAAACACCAAAATATCCAACACTGAACCTAACCTTAGCCTTCTTACTTTGACCTTAACCCTAACCTGAATAACTCCAACCCTAACTGTAACTATTCCAACCCCAACCCTAACCTTAACCCTCACCTTAACCATCCTACTCTAAATCTAGCCCTGACCATTCTTATTTGGACCTCAACCTTAGCCTTAAACCACTCCAACTCTAACCTTGGCCAATCCAACCCCTACCATTCTTAATACCGTCTCTGACCTTAGCCCTGGCCCCTAACCCGAACTGCAACCCCAGTTCCAACCCCTCTGTGTATGTTTGTGTGTGTACATGTATCTGTACCTGACCTCATGTTGTTAACCCTGTCTGTCCCTTACAATGTATTGTGTCTCCTATTTTGTCACACTCCACTCTTCATTCATACCAAATAACATTTGAAAAGCTTGTGTCACTACAAGGTTGAACATTTATCACATTGGGTCCCCATGGTATTGTTATTAAATGTGCTTGACCTCCACTCTAACTGCCCATCCACTTTACTGCATCCCCATTCCACTCTCACCTTTATCTGATTCCTCCACACCACAACCTGTTAGCGGCTATCCTACCTAGTAACAGTACAGACCAATCGAAATAACCTAAGCCATATTCCCACACGCGCACACACCGGAGAGTTAGCTCTCCTCACAACTTTACGAGGAGACCACCGGACAGTAAACATTTCGCTCCACACATCCAACCAGGACTACATTCAAGGCAAGTAAATTGCACAGTACACCCTACTGTACATGTAGATATATATACATACATACATTTTTACTACTTTTTGCACCTTTTATTTCAATTTTATTTATATATTCTCCTCCCTGCTACCTGATGAAGCCGAGTAAGGCAGAAACGCGTCGTGGCTGGGCTACCCCTAGACCTGTGTGAGACTGTGAGGAAAGCAGATTCCACACGGACTTCGGGGGTAGCTCCTTTTGGCTACTCTTTTATTTGTACACTTTACTTTCCTTAATTGGATTTTTACACAGCTCTCATATATATGCACACACTAGGATGTAGTGGAGTGTGACGTTGTATGCTATCCCTCACACCACTGGTGGTGTTGTATGTTTATGATTTGTATATGTTAAAAATATGTGTATAGGCACATCCCCTTTTATGTTCATGTATGTATGCATGTGTGCCCCCACCTCATCCTTGGTCCCAACCCTGCTGACAGACAGACACTAATACTTAGCCATCGGCCCTTTTACCAGTAGGCTCCCCTAGGAATATTAAGGTGGCCATTAGAACCATAAAATAGTTATTTGATAGTATTTGAAAGCTACAATGACTACAGACTCTTAAAAATGTACTTTATAATTATCCTTATTGATCCCTTGGATCCTGTAACAATAATCACTAGGGAACCAATTTATATTTAACAAAATATCAAATTTTCTTCTCTTTGGGCTACCATGACCATGGAACCTGGACCAATAGGAAACAACAAAAACAAAAACAAACAAAAAAATTAAAAAACAAAAGAATACAAATTAAAAATTAATACATATGTACATAAATATATATATTATTTTATTTTCAAAGTCTCTTGAACTCAGGGTTACCATGACCATGGACCCTTGACCAAAATAAACAATAAAATAGAACACAAATAGACCAAATTTAAACCAAAAAAAACCTTCACCTACCTACCACCCTTCTAAAATATTTTTTGGAGACACCCACCAGCACCCCCAACGGACGAGAACCTTTTTTCTCCAACTACTCTGGGGACCCCGACCTTGGCGACTCCCCCGCAGCGAGCAAACCCTAAGCAATTAGGCCCTTCCATACACCAAGCAAGAAGACAGGAGGATATGGATAGACCGGACTCCTTCGGGACCTCTTGCGGTTCTGTTGGCAGACCAATCGGCTCAACCCTCCCAGCCCCTTTACACACGGGAGACTCACGTAACGCGCTGGACGACTATCTACCCCAGTTTAGAATTGGATTGGCAGTATGTTCAGTAGCGCGTGGGTGGTCCTAGCGGGTTGGGGCAGTTAAGTCCTCGAAAAGAGGGGCTTTTGGGTCATGCGCTGCGGCTGGAGGACTCGCGTCGTCCGTGTAATCCCTGGGGTGCTCAGATAATGTCTGGCGGAGAATTGGATCCCACGGAATAATTTCCCATGGGGGGATCCCTTACCCCGCCGTACTTAGCCTGGACAACCAATCTACTTTTTTTGACCTGGACTACGAACAAATTCACTGTCTAGGAAGGATATACCTCTGGAAACGTTACGATCCTGGAAGGGAGTAACTCCACTGGTCACTATCACCCAAAACCACTGAATTACCTACGACTGAGATGGTGGGGATGGAAACACCCAATTAACTTCTACTACTGCCGGACGTTTCATACGTAAGCCAGAGAAGGTTTGCCGGTTTCTAAACCCTCCATACACCTACCGAAACACAGGACGAAACTCCAAGGGCGGAGGCATGACAACCGTATAGAGGGCTCGCCTTCTGGGTCTTTGTCTGCTCAAACCACTGGTAGTTCAAAGACTGACCACTTGACAGGGACACATGGCAACCGACTGAGGTCCGGACCTGCACAAGGTATGCAACTCGATGGTTTTGCCTGATCCTACGCCGAGTATACCCATAACAGACCAGCTGGATTTGACTAGACATGGGTTAATTTGGAATTAGGATCCTGGAAGGGAATAACTCCTAATTACACACATGATTGAAAACATCCAGGACCAAAGACTGACGAACACTGAAGTAAATACATAGACAACATGGAGCTGAAAAAGAAGGATCCGAAAGAGAGTAAACTCCTAGGTTGCACTATGCTTTCCACTTCCGTTGACATAGCGGACCTAGACATCATGACCATACCACTCGACATGGACACATGGCAACCAACCGAGGACCGGACCTGCATAAGGTACGCAACTCAAGGGTTTTGCCTGATCCTAAGTTGAGTTGACAGACCTACCTAAACCTAACCTTAACCATTCTGAAATACTATACCTAACCCTAACCTTAACCACTCTAAAAATAAAAAATAAAAAAAAAATAAATAAAAAAAATATATATATATATATATATATATATATTAAATTACCTAACACTAAACCCTAACCCCAACCTTAACCATTCGGAAATACTATACCTAACCCTAATCCTAACCCTAACCTTAACCACTCTAAAAACCCTTACCTAACCCTAAACCTAACCTTAACCCTAACCTTAACCATTTTTGAAAACCTATACCTAACCCTAAACCTAACCTTAACCACTCTAAAAAAAAAAAAAACTATTCCTTACCCTAACCTTAAACCTAACCTTAACCACTCTAAAAACTATACCTAAACCTAAAACCTACTGACAGACAGTCTTTTAACCCAACCAACGGGTTAATCTACAAGTGGGCAACCATGGGGCCTACTACTTTGGCCGGCCGCGCCCGGACCCACCCGTCCCGCGCGTATATGATGTGGAGTGCACACCCCTCCCTTCCCCCCCTTCGGCTTCCACGTGTCAGAGATGGAAGTGGATCAACCGACTCAAAAACTAGCCAAACAAACATTACACACATGATTGAAAACATCCAGGACCAAAGACTGACGAACACTGAAGTAAATACATAGACAACATGGAGCTAAAAAAGAAGGATCCGAAAGAGAGTAAACTCCTAGGTTGCACTATGCTTTCCACTTCCGTTGACATAGCGGACCTAGACATCTTGACCATACCACTCGACATGGACACATGGCAACCAACCGAGGACCGGACCTGCATAAGGTACGCAACTCAAGGGTTTTGCCTGATCCTAAGTTGAGTTGACAGACCTACCTAAAACCTAACCTTAACCATTCGGAAACACTATACCTAACCCTAACCCTAACCTTAACCACTCTAAAAACCCTTACCTAATCCTAAACCTAACCTTAACCCTAAACTTAACCATTTTTGAAAACCTATACCTAACCCTAACCCTAACCTTAACCACTCTAAAACCTCTTACCTAACCCTAAAACCTAACCTTAACCCTAACCTTAACCATTTTTGAAAACCTATACCTAACCCTAAACCTAACCTTAACCACTCTAAAAACTATACCTAAACCTAAAACCTACTGACAGACAGTCTTTTAACCCAACCAACGGGTTAATCTACAAGTGGGCAACCATGGGGCCTACTACTTTGGCCGGCCGCGCCCGGACCCACCTGTCCCGCGCGTATATGATGTGGAGTGCACACCCCTCCCTTCCCCCCCTTCGGCTTCCACGTGTCAGAGATGGAAGTGGATCAACCGACTCAAAAATTAGCCAAACACAACACTTGCCAGTCACCGTTGCATTGCCTGACGGGGGATCTGGACGCAGCAAGCCAAGGAAATTTTTATCCCTTTAAATTACCCGGGATCATCTCAAATCAGGCCTTTTCTAGGGGTGTTGATTCTACACCCAGTATACCTCTTTGTGAAATGGTTCGATGGTGAACAGGTTAAAAATAATCATTAGATTTAACACAACCTAAAATAGCTCTACCAAATCTCTGAAGGACATCACTCCTGAGACCTCCACCAACACACACCTTCCACCTGGGAAACAACTAGAACGACGGATTATTCAAGACCCACCCACTCCAAGCCTTCTCAACCAAGATTTTTTCATCAAAAGACCAAGAACTCATCAAAAGACCAAGTACTCTACAACCAGCCCCTGACCTTCAGATATACATCACCTCCTCCATTTTTTTCTACTTAGAGGCAACCCCCACCCCTCTTTTTCACCTAAGAACAAGACATCACCACCCTGACACAGTAGAAACAGACTCCTACCCTCCCACAGAAACCCGGATGACCGTATTTCCAACTCAGGAGCAAAAAGAAACAAAATTATAAAATAGGTCCACCCCACTCACACCTCTGCACCATACACAAACACAACCAAAAACCCAGGTAAGACCCCCACCCATAGGAGACCCACCCACACTACAAGCCTCAACCAGGAATACCTGCTAAAACTGTACATCACAGGTACATACATGGGACAACCAAAAAAGAACCGGACCCCCACCCCCCCAGGTAAAAGTATCCCTCACAGGACAGGTTGCATCAACTCCGGAAGACACACATCACTGGAAACAGCATAAAAAAGCTCTTTCGGATCCATACACCCCATAATCCAAGTGGACTTGAACACAGCAAAACGGGCAAATCTACCGCATATCCGGGAACCCAAGTGGACAGGAACGCGATCAAAGCTAAAAACTCCGCTAATAAGCGCCAACCAGAAAAGATAAAGACAGCATCATTCTCGATCCGGGTAAAAAGAACACCCCCTAGTAACCCCACCTACAACTACCCCTCAATAAAGAAACAAGGTTCAAGCCCTCCAACACCACAAAAAGACCAAAAAACCACGGCTACTACTTCTCCTTGCACATCGCACCTTACTACACATGAGTAAACGTGACTCCACAAAAATCGGAGGAAAAAAGAACTCAACCACATTCAAAGACCTATAAACAGACCTATGGGCCACCTAGAACCCTAACTAAAAATTCTACAGGAACACACAGATGTCCACTCTATCCTCTACCCTTCCTGGACCCACAGAACCTCACCTTCGGGTATTTCAAACCCCAAACCCCCTACCAGAGCAGACCGCTCCCAACGCTAACACACAAGTCAATGGTGACACAAAGGTCAAACACAAACTTTTCACAGGATGATCTATCATACTTCTACAAATCACAGGAACTCCACGTATGGCTCCTCTTGACCCCTAGGACTTCTAGTCTTACTAAAAATTCACCTGGTACCTCTCGGACACCCACAACCCAAACAGCACCCCAAAAGCAAAGTGTCTACTTCTCCTATACAATTCCCCATTGGAATCAACGATGGAGGCCTTCCCAAAAATAAAACCTCTCTCACACGGACAAAACACCAAAATATTCTACACTGGACCCCCCCACCCAGGTGAATATACCCCTAAAAGGACAGGTTACACCAACTCCGGAGGACACACACCACTGGAAACAGCAAAAAAAGCCTTTTTGATCCATATATCCCATACTCCAAAGTGGACTTGAACACAGCAAAACGGCCAAAACTACCGCATTTCCAGGAACCCAAGTGGACAGGAACGCGATCAATGCTATACCTCTCTTATAAGCGCCAACTAAAAAGATATAAACAGCACCATTCTCGACCAAAGAAAAAAGGAACACCCCCCTAGTAACCTTACCTGTAACTATCCCTCAATAAAGAAACAAAGTTCAAGCCCTCTAACACCACAAAAAGACCCAAAAACCACGGCCACTACTTCTCCCTGCACATCGCACCTTACTACATATGAGTAAACGTGACTCCACAAAAATCGGAGGAAAAAAGAACTCAACCACATTCAAAGACCTATAACCAGACCTATGGGCCACCTAGAACCCTAACTAAAAATTCTACAGGAACACACAGATGTCCACTCTACCCTCTACCTTTCCTGGACCCACAGAACCTCACCTTCTGGTATTTCTAACCCCAAATCTCCTACCAGAGCAGACCGCTCCCAACGCTAACACACAAGTCAATGGTGACACAAAGGTCAAACACAAACTTTTCACAGGAGGATCTATCATACTTCTACAAATCACAGGAACTCCACGTATGGCTCCTCTTGACCCCTAGGACTTCTAGTCTTACTAAAAATTCACCTGGCACCTCTCGGACACCCACAACCCAAACAGCACCCCAAAAGCAAAGTGCCTACTTCTCCTATACAAATCCCCATTGTAATCAACGACGGAGGCCTTCCCATCACATAACAGACTACTAGACGCCTCTCCCCAAAAATCCAAGCGATCTCATTGGACAAGCCAAAAACCATACCCCCCTCATCCCCTATAAAAGATGAGCATCCCTCAGCCTCACTAGCACTCTGCCCGAACACCTCTTGAAGAGACTTCACCTGGAAAGGATACAAGCTGGACCTCTACAACAGAACTGCACCCAAGATGACTACTCCAAATGAAGGACCAGACCCCAGCTCCATGCTACACCATGGATACATCTCACCTGGACCAAACCGCCAGCTGGTACTCCACACTCCCCACGAATATCCTTCTACTCCTTTTGAACAAAAAACCCCTAAATAGCTTCATGCTACACCCCGAATCTTGACCACTCCGAGCCGCTTTTAAATCCTTGCGATTTCTTCCCTAATCTAGGTACTCCTACACCACGGAACCCACCTCCCAGAGAATCAACGCCCTTTTTGGCCTTTTTTCAACGGACCCTCATAGACCTCCAAGACCATCGAGCCTGAACTACACATATACCCACACACACACACCATTTCCCTTGGTCCAAATACGGCCTTTTTAACCGTACCACGACCAAGTGCACCTATTTTTGCACCTTTCCTTTCTCCTCCCTGCCACCTGATGAAGCCGAGTAAGGCAGAAACGCGTCGTGGCTGGGCTACCCCTAGATCCGTGTGATGCTGTAAGGAAGGCAGGTTCCACACGGACTTCGGGGGTACCTCCTTTTGGCTACCTATTTTCATTTGTACTTTTCTCTTACCCTTATTTTTAGTTTTACACAGGTACACACTACAAATGAATGATCTACGAGACAACAAGGACCCCGGGCACTCTGATGGCAACTCAGAGCCCCTACTCCACCTACAAACCGGGCCCGTAAATTTCGACGGGGCATAGATAATCACTTAGACCCTCTACACCTTTTAAGAAGAGACGCTCAGAGGGGCCAGCCGAAAAAAGTTTCGACTGGCAACCTAGTCTCATTATAGGAACGTTGACTTCGCCTAACATATTCGTTTTTTTTCCAGGGCCCCACACACCGGTAGAAATACCCCTCACCAACTGACCTCTTTTCTCCTACCAGGCAGAACCTCCTTATGGGTTCAACAGGGACGAACAGACCCAGCCAACCGGATACTACACTTCCACCCCACCCAAACTGAGACGCATGGATACAGCTCCTGACGGAACCCCGAACGGACCTAAACGCTCTACAACCTACCTCGTACCATCCCACTCCAGGACCACCAGGAGACCCCAAAACGGATCCCCCTCCCCACGGAACCAAACAATCACAACCCACCCCTGAGGACCTCTAGGAGGCACACGAACCACCTGGAACACAGGGTCAGCCGAACCCAGTACCGGTCCACCCCCCATAGGCCAGGATACACCAGAGTGCAACACAGGAGCTACACCCACCACAGACCCCTCTCCAACCTGGATACCCCTAAAACCTACGTACAGAGAGATGGACCTTACAAACTGAAGGCACACACCTGGGGCACCCACACCCACACCACACCAACCCCTAGACCCCCTACGGTCCTGATCCAACCTACCAATCCGCCTATACAGCACACCCAGCCTACCAAAAAAAACCCACCTAGCCAGCACCAGGAGACTGATACCTCCACACCCCTTTCCACCCAGAACAGTTTTACCAAACAAACGGAGCAACTGGCCCCCACCACCACCACCACCACCTTGAGCCCTGGGGACAACCTGGTCCCACCAACAACCGAACCACCCACACCAGATCCCAACCTCCAGACCCCACAACCCTTTACCAGCATCAACGCCACAGCACGGACACTCTCCAAACTCATCAGAGCCAGACACCACCTGGAGGCTATCAGTTACTACCTCTCAGGCAGCAACCTGCCCCCCGGTTACATCCACAAAGCCAGGATACTCACGGCAACATTTACCCCGGCAGGAGCATCAGACACCACACTGACGGCACTCTCCTTGGCCTCCTCACACTGGATAGAATCCAGCCACCAGATCCTACAACAGCACTACAGAGAGGAAGTAGCCAAAACCTACTCCTCCCTCTGCAACATACCAGCATGCCCTGACTGGCAGGAATCCTGGTACCTAGGAATCATTTGGGCCCAAAAACTCCTCAGTGGACCACTCCTGGACCGCCTCCTACAAGATATCAGGGACTCACTCCCCAACTTCAACGGGTACTGGCCAACCAAAGACCTGAGCCAATTTAAGCCCCCACTCACCCTCAACCCACCAAAAAACAAGGACGAACCAAGGGAAGCTACCCCAACCAAACACACCAGGAACAACCCAAATCCCCCACGTACAAACAGACGCCTCACATCAGAACGGAACCCATCAAAAAAAGCATCCACCCCCTCCCCTCGGGACCCAACATCCAACACCACCCCGGTGAAAAACACTTCCCCAACCCAACACCACAGTCCCAGGCACCTCCTCAATGAAAGCGACTCACCTCCACCACACCTGGGGACCCAGAGACCCAGCCATACCCTGACCAGGGTGGCACAGGGAGGGCTCCCCTCAGGAAACACAAACCCTCCTAACCTAACCCAAGATCATACACCAATAAGGTTGATTAAGGGCATGGAGCAGAGGCAGAGTGCTAAGGTGGCCTCTGATCCTTCTATGCCATCCCATACCCAAACCAGGGTGGAATATCATAGAAATCAGCAGGAACAGGTCTCAACCCAGCTACATCATATCCACAACAGACCACCTAAACCAAGGATACCCTCGACCAACCCGGTACCACAGAAAAAGATGCACCACCCTCCCCAATCAGAGGGGATAGAGGAAACAATTAACAAATGGGCTGCCACAAACCCACACCTCCCCACCTATCAGACGCTGACCACCAATCCACCCACACTCTCAGGACCACCGCTCTCACCACTACACCCCTCCCAACCACCCTCCCCACAATACCCGTTTGAGTCTAGCACCATTGAAGATGAGGACCTGATGCACGCAGCCTCACAGGTGGAAAAACTCAATACCCCCGCCACCACCCCACGATCCACAACCCCTCACCAAAACAACATTCAGACCACCCTCACACAAAAAAACTCTCCACCCCTACAAGCAGAGATCCCTCTGCCCAACAAAAAAACACCAAACCACAGGGATACTCCACAAAACCTAGGAAAAAGACCATACCAATCTGAAGACCCTCCACCACGACTGAGGCCTCTGATAAAAAAACACAAACACACGGAGAAGACAACCACCACCCCCCAACCCTCCACCAGTAGGACCACTCCCCTGGTACCTACGATGACATCGTACCAATCCGCAGACCCCCCCAGGACACCACCGATACCAGCATCTTCCTACATAGCCAACCCCAGCCTCTTCAAGAGAAACGCACACAGAGGATATAAAAAAAACTGGAGAATAAAACCAATCCGCTCCATCCTCATCATGGGTGACTCCAACCTTTGTAAACTTCCCCGCATCTACTCTGACCAGACCCAAATTGAAGCCTACCCAGGAGCCCAAATTGAACACGCAATTAGGATGATCAAACTCCTCCTACCCAAGGGAGAACCCCGGGTAACAAAATTGATCCTCTCCTTTGGACTTAACAATAGGGAACAAGTTAACACAATCATAAACCAGGAAAACATCTCCAAACTCCACTACACGGCCACCCTAGCCTTCCCTAACGCAGAGGTTTTCATCCCTTTGATTAACCACTCCCCCAAAATGCCACTGGAAGAAAGAATCAACCTGGACACCCTCAACGGTTATATAAAAAACCACCCACATATCCCCCTCCTACCCTCCACCGAATTCTTCACCCTCCAGGATGGCATCCACTGGACCCCGAAGACAGCCACAGCCATTTGGGAATGGTGGACAGACCACACCGCGTAGCACATCGCCCCTCCTACCCTGACCAGGGGGAGAACACACAGACCCACTCTGATAACAACACCACCCCTCCCCTCCCAAAAAAAACAAAGAAAGAAAACACACCCTTCACCCCAAGACCACCCCCCAACCAAAAACAGACTACCCAGAGGTACTGACCACCAGCACCCACCCATCACTATAACAGACAAAAAACCACCAACTCCAACCCAAGTAAACACCAACACAGCTCTGCCCTTCACGGGCTCCGAGGTCATCAACTTAGCACGTTCCTTCAAACCCACCCCAACAGAACTCAGCCTCCTACACAGAGGCCTCACCTTCATCCCTACCATCTCTCAAAGGAACTGTACCAGGACCCTACTAAAAAAAGAAATCAACCACTACCACAACAAACTCAAAGTAGCCACATTCTTCCACTATCAGGAACCACGTCCACACGCAAACAAGGGTAACAAACTATCACGGTTAAAGACACCTTCGGACTGGGTCCCCAAAAACAAAGACCTACCCCCCCTGTTAAAGGATATCATCAAAAAAGATTGGGATACCTTCCATTCCACCTCCTTCCATCCGGAACCCATCTACAATCTCACAAAAGAGGAAACCAAAACCTTAAAAAAGCTAAAAAACAACCCCTCCATCATCATCAAACCAGCGGACAAAGGCTCAGCCATCGTTATCATGGACACCGAACAATACCTTCTCGAAGCAGCCAGACAACTCCAAAACACAGAATTCTACCAAAAAATACAAGCACCCATCCACCTCCGATCAGCAGCACTCATAAAAAGAGAGCTAATACAATTAGAACGCAAAAACCACATCACCAAAAAACAACGCGACTACCTCATAGGGAACAAACCCACCAGGAGCAGATGCTTCTACCTACTCCCCAAAATCCACAAAGACCCCCCCTCCTGGCCTCTCCCATTCGAAGTACCTCCAGGTAGACCAATCATCTCGGACTGTGGTAGCGAGACCTACGGAATCTCACAATGGATTGACATACACCTACGCCCCCTCGCCTCCAAACACAACAGCTACATCAAAGACACCCCTGACTTCCTTGACAAAATCGCCAACACACCAATAACTACTAATGACTTTCTCTTCACCATGGATATTGAGAGCCTCTACACCAACATTGAATTAGAAGCAGGACTCACAGCAGTTAAAAATTACCTACTAAAATACCCACTACCAGGTAGACCAGATGACCACCTTCTACGCCTCCTGGAAATAGCACTTACCCGCAACGACTTCCAATTCAACAAAAGCACCTACCTACAGGTCAAAGGAGTAGCCATGGGTAAAAGATTTGCCCCAGCATATGCAGACATCTATCTAGCAGAATGGGAAAATACCGTATACCCACTCTGCCCACTCAAACCATTCCGCCTCTACCGATACCTGGACGATATATGGGGCATATGGCAACACAGCACAGCAGAGTTCCTACAATTCACCACTATCCTCAACAACCACCACCCCTCCATCCACCTGACGCACGTACTAAACCGTTCTGAAGTACACTTCTTGGACACCACCACATACAAAGGACCTAACCTCAGGCAAAAAAACAGGCTGGACACAAAAATATACTTCAAAAAAACAGACACACATGCCCTCCTGCATGCCACCAGCTTTCACCCTCCACACACCAAGAGTGGCATACTAAAATCACAATTCCTAAGATACCACAGGATATGCACTCAACCCATGGACCTAAAAACGGCTACATGCACTCTCTCCCAAACCCTAAACCAAAACAGAGGATACACTCGCTCAGCACTCAAAAAAGCCAAACACCACACCAGGAGACACACACAGAAAAAACAAACCAAGGGTAACCACCTAATCCTACCGATCATCACAACCTTCAACTCAACCAGCTACCAGATGGCTACCCGCATCCAAAACAGACTCAAATCCAAAAAACTACTCCCTCTCCACACTCCAATCCTAGCATTTAAAAGGAACAAAAATCTTAAGGACTCCTTGGTCAACAGCCACTTCCAAAACAAAAAACACAACGAGAAACTCAAAGAATCCCACCGAGACTCACGGACCATGGATGGACCCCCCTAAAAGAAAACCACCAGGACCAACACCACTACCACGGGCTGGACCACCACTGAGTCTTCCAGCACAGCTGATGAACATCTGGACATACACTGCACCCACACCTTACACACCCCACATCCCATACAAAAGACAGGGGGTCATTAAGACCAAAAAAAACAGACCTCCAATAGCACCATAGAGTTACCATGACCATGGACTCTCAATATAACTTTCCTTTAGCTACTCTACTAGCACCATAGAGTTACCATGACCATGGACTCTCAATAATACTTTCCTTCAGCCACATTACTAGCACTATAGAGTTACCGTGACCACGGACTCTCAAAAATATATTTACCTTTAGTCACTTTTACTTAGACATTATTTAAAAAAAAAAAAAAAAAAAAAAAAAAAAAAAAAAAAAAAAAAATTGGGGATATTATATATGGACATATATATATATATATTTACCTTTTTTTTGGCTTCTGGAAGTAGGGGTTACCATGACCATGGACCCTTGACGGAAAGAAAACAATAAAATAGAACACAAATAGACCAAACTTTAACAAAAATAACCTTCACCAACCTGCCATACTTCCAAAAAATATTTTTTGGAGAAACCCACCAGCACCCCCAACGGACGAGAACCTTTTTTCTCCAACTACTCTGGGGACCCCGACCTTGGCGACTCCCCCGCAGCGAGCAAACCCTAAGCAAATACGCCCTTCCATACACCAAGCAAGAAGACAGGAGGATATGGATAGACCGGACTCCTTCGGGACCTCTCGGGGTTCTGTTGGCAGACCAATCGGCTCAACCCTCCCAGCCCCCTTACACACGGGAGACTCACGTAACGCGCTGGACGACTATCTACCCCAGTTTAGAATTGGATTGGCAGTATGTTCAGTAGCGCGGGGGTGGTCCTAGCGGGTTGGGGCAGTTAAGTCCTCGAAAAGAGGGGCTTTTGGGTCATGCGCTGCGGCTGGAGGACTCGCGTCGGCCGTGTAATCCCTGGGGTGCCCAGATAATGTCTGGCGGAGAATTGGATCCCACGGAATAATTTCCCATGGGGGGATCCCTTACCCCGCCGTACTTAGCCTGGACAACCAATCCATTTTTTTTGACCTGGACTACGAACAAATTCACTGTCTAGGAAGGATATACCTCTGGAAACGTTACGATCCTGGAAGGGAGTAACTCCACTGGTCACTATCACCCAAAACCACTGAATTACCTACGACTGAGATGGTGGGGATGGAAACACCCAATTAACTTCTACTACTGCCGGACGTTTCATACGTAAGCCAGAGAAGGTTTGCCGGTTTCTAAACCCTCCATACACCTACCGAAACACAGGACGAAACTCCAAGGGCGGATGCATGACAACCGTATAGAGGGCTCGCCTTCTGGGTTTTTGTCTGCTCAAACCACTGGTAGTTTAAAGACAGACTACTTGACAGGGACACATGGCAACCGACTGAGGTCCGGACCTGCACAAGGTACGCAACTCGATGGTTTTGCCTGATCCTACGCCGAGTATACCCACAACAGACCAGCTGG
Source organism: Oncorhynchus kisutch (assembly GCF_002021735.2). Taxonomy (NCBI): domain Eukaryota; kingdom Metazoa; phylum Chordata; class Actinopteri; order Salmoniformes; family Salmonidae; genus Oncorhynchus; species Oncorhynchus kisutch. Next base: position 26,656 of record NW_022263510.1, on the reverse strand, counting down.
ATTTGACTAGACATGGGTTAATTTGGAGTTAGGATCCTGGAAGGGAATAACTCCCAATTACACACATGATTGAAAACATCCAGGACCAAAGACTGACGAACAATGAAGTAAATACATAGACAACATGGAGCTAAAAAAGAAGGATCCGAAAGAGAGTAAACTCCTAGGTTGCACTATGCTTTCCACTTCCGTTGACATAGCGGACCTAGACATCTTGACCATACCACTCGACATGGACACATGGCAACCAACCGAGGACCGGACCTGCATAAGGTACGCAACTCAAGGGTTTTGCCTGATCCTAAGTTGAGTTGACAGACCTACCTAAAACCTAACCTTAACCATTCGGAAACACTATACCTAACCCTAACCCTAACCTTAACCACTCTAAAAACCCTTACCTAATCCTAAACCTAACCTTAACCCTAAACTTAACCATTTTTGAAAACCTATACCTAACCCTAACCCTAACCTTAACCACTCTAAAACCTCTTACCTAACCCTAAAACCTAACCTTAACCCTAACCTTAACCATTTTTGAAAACCTATACCTAACCCTAAACCTAACCTTAACCACTCTAAAAACTATACCTAAACCTAAAACCTACTGACAGACAGTCTTTTAACCCAACCAACGGGTTAATCTACAAGTGGGCAACCATGGGGCCTACTACTTTGGCCGGCCGCGCCCGGACCCACCTGTCCCGCGCGTATATGATGTGGAGTGCACACCCCTCCCTTCCCCCCCTTCGGCTTCCACGTGTCAGAGATGGAAGTGGATCAACCGACTCAAAAATTAGCCAAACACAACACTTGCCAGTCACCGTTGCATTGCCTGACGGGGGATCTGGACGCAGCAAGCCAAGGAAATTTTTATCCCTTTAAATTACCCGGGATCATCTCAAATCAGGCCTTTTCTAGGGGTGTTGATTCTACACCCAGTATACCTCTTTGTGAAATGGTTCGATGGTGAACAGGTTAAAAATAATCATTAGATTTAACACAACCTAAAATAGCTCTACCAAATCTCTGAAGGACATCACTCCTGAGACCTCCACCAACACACACCTTCCACCTGGGAAACAACTAGAACGACGGATTATTCAAGACCCACCCACTCCAAGCCTTCTCAACCAAGATTTTTTCATCAAAAGACCAAGAACTCATCAAAAGACCAAGTACTCTACAACCAGCCCCTGACCTTCAGATATACATCACCTCCTCCATTTTTTTCTACTTAGAGGCAACCCCCACCCCTCTTTTTCACCTAAGAACAAGACATCACCACCCTGACACAGTAGAAACAGACTCCTACCCTCCCACAGAAACCCGGATGACCGTATTTCCAACTCAGGAGCAAAAAGAAACAAAATTATAAAATAGGTCCACCCCACTCACACCTCTGCACCATACACAAACACAACCAAAAACCCAGGTAAGACCCCCACCCATAGGAGACCCACCCACACTACAAGCCTCAACCAGGAATACCTGCTAAAACTGTACATCACAGGTACATACATGGGACAACCAAAAAAAAAACCGGACCCCCACCCCCCCAGGTAAAAGTATCCCTCACAGGACAGGTTGCATCAACTCCGGAAGACACACATCACTGGAAACAGCATAAAAAAGCTCTTTCGGATCCATACACCCCATAATCCAAGTGGACTTGAACACAGCAAAACGGGCAAATCTACCGCATATCCGGGAACCCAAGTGGACAGGAACGCGATCAAAGCTAAAAACTCCGCTAATAAGCGCCAACCAGAAAAGATAAAGACAGCATCATTCTCGATCCGGGTAAAAAGAACACCCCCTAGTAACCCCACCTACAACTACCCCTCAATAAAGAAACAAGGTTCAAGCCCTCCAACACCACAAAAAGACCAAAAAACCACGGCTACTACTTCTCCTTGCACATCGCACCTTACTACACATGAGTAAACGTGACTCCACAAAAATCGGAGGAAAAAAGAACTCAACCACATTCAAAGACCTATAAACAGACCTATGGGCCACCTAGAACCCTAACTAAAAATTCTACAGGAACACACAGATGTCCACTCTATCCTCTACCCTTCCTGGACCCACAGAACCTCACCTTCGGGTATTTCAAACCCCAAACCCCCTACCAGAGCAGACCGCTCCCAACGCTAACACACAAGTCAATGGTGACACAAAGGTCAAACACAAACTTTTCACAGGATGATCTATCATACTTCTACAAATCACAGGAACTCCACGTATGGCTCCTCTTGACCCCTAGGACTTCTAGTCTTACTAAAAATTCACCTGGTACCTCTCGGACACCCACAACCCAAACAGCACCCCAAAAGCAAAGTGTCTACTTCTCCTATACAATTCCCCATTGGAATCAACGATGGAGGCCTTCCCAAAAATAAAACCTCTCTCACACGGACAAAACACCAAAATATTCTACACTGGACCCCCCCACCCAGGTGAATATACCCCTAAAAGGACAGGTTACACCAACTCCGGAGGACACACACCACTGGAAACAGCAAAAAAAGCCTTTTTGATCCATATATCCCATACTCCAAAGTGGACTTGAACACAGCAAAACGGCCAAAACTACCGCATTTCCAGGAACCCAAGTGGACAGGAACGCGATCAATGCTATACCTCTCTTATAAGCGCCAACTAAAAAGATATAAACAGCACCATTCTCGACCAAAGAAAAAAGGAACACCCCCCTAGTAACCTTACCTGTAACTATCCCTCAATAAAGAAACAAAGTTCAAGCCCTCTAACACCACAAAAAGACCCAAAAACCACGGCCACTACTTCTCCCTGCACATCGCACCTTACTACATATGAGTAAACGTGACTCCACAAAAATCGGAGGAAAAAAGAACTCAACCACATTCAAAGACCTATAACCAGACCTATGGGCCACCTAGAACCCTAACTAAAAATTCTACAGGAACACACAGATGTCCACTCTACCCTCTACCTTTCCTGGACCCACAGAACCTCACCTTCTGGTATTTCTAACCCCAAATCTCCTACCAGAGCAGACCGCTCCCAACGCTAACACACAAGTCAATGGTGACACAAAGGTCAAACACAAACTTTTCACAGGAGGATCTATCATACTTCTACAAATCACAGGAACTCCACGTATGGCTCCTCTTGACCCCTAGGACTTCTAGTCTTACTAAAAATTCACCTGGCACCTCTCGGACACCCACAACCCAAACAGCACCCCAAAAGCAAAGTGCCTACTTCTCCTATACAAATCCCCATTGTAATCAACGACGGAGGCCTTCCCATCACATAACAGACTACTAGACGCCTCTCCCCAAAAATCCAAGCGATCTCATTGGACAAGCCAAAAACCATACCCCCCTCATCCCCTATAAAAGATGAGCATCCCTCAGCCTCACTAGCACTCTGCCCGAACACCTCTTGAAGAGACTTCACCTGGAAAGGATACAAGCTGGACCTCTACAACAGAACTGCACCCAAGATGACTACTCCAAATGAAGGACCAGACCCCAGCTCCATGCTACACCATGGATACATCTCACCTGGACCAAACCGCCAGCTGGTACTCCACACTCCCCACGAATATCCTTCTACTCCTTTTGAACAAAAAACCCCTAAATAGCTTCATGCTACACCCCGAATCTTGACCACTCCGAGCCGCTTTTAAATCCTTGCGATTTCTTCCCTAATCTAGGTACTCCTACACCACGGAACCCACCTCCCAGAGAATCAACGCCCTTTTTGGCCTTTTTTCAACGGACCCTCATAGACCTCCAAGACCATCGAGCCTGAACTACACATATACCCACACACACACACCATTTCCCTTGGTCCAAATACGGCCTTTTTAACCGTACCACGACCAAGTGCACCTATTTTTGCACCTTTCCTTTCTCCTCCCTGCCACCTGATGAAGCCGAGTAAGGCAGAAACGCGTCGTGGCTGGGCTACCCCTAGATCCGTGTGATGCTGTAAGGAAGGCAGGTTCCACACGGACTTCGGGGGTACCTCCTTTTGGCTACCTATTTTCATTTGTACTTTTCTCTTACCCTTATTTTTAGTTTTACACAGGTACACACTACAAATGAATGATCTACGAGACAACAAGGACCCCGGGCACTCTGATGGCAACTCAGAGCCCCTACTCCACCTACAAACCGGGCCCGTAAATTTCGACGGGGCATAGATAATCACTTAGACCCTCTACACCTTTTAAGAAGAGACGCTCAGAGGGGCCAGCCGAAAAAAGTTTCGACTGGCAACCTAGTCTCATTATAGGAACGTTGACTTCGCCTAACATATTCGTTTTTTTTCCAGGGCCCCACACACCGGTAGAAATACCCCTCACCAACTGACCTCTTTTCTCCTACCAGGCAGAACCTCCTTATGGGTTCAACAGGGACGAACAGACCCAGCCAACCGGATACTACACTTCCACCCCACCCAAACTGAGACGCATGGATACAGCTCCTGACGGAACCCCGAACGGACCTAAACGCTCTACAACCTACCTCGTACCATCCCACTCCAGGACCACCAGGAGACCCCAAAACGGATCCCCCCTCCCCACGGAACCAAACAATCACAACCCACCCCTGAGGACCTCTAGGAGGCACACGAACCACCTGGAACACAGGGTCAGCCGAACCCAGTACCGGTCCACCCCCCATAGGCCAGGATACACCAGAGTGCAACACAGGAGCTACACCCACCACAGACCCCTCTCCAACCTGGATACCCCTAAAACCTACGTACAGAGAGATGGACCTTACAAACTGAAGGCACACACCTGGGGCACCCACACCCACACCACACCAACCCCTAGACCCCCTACGGTCCTGATCCAACCTACCAATCCGCCTATACAGCACACCCAGCCTACCAAAAAAAACCCACCTAGCCAGCACCAGGAGACTGATACCTCCACACCCCTTTCCACCCAGAACAGTTTTACCAAACAAACGGAGCAACTGGCCCCCACCACCACCACCACCACCTTGAGCCCTGGGGACAACCTGGTCCCACCAACAACCGAACCACCCACACCAGATCCCAACCTCCAGACCCCACAACCCTTTACCAGCATCAACGCCACAGCACGGACACTCTCCAAACTCATCAGAGCCAGACACCACCTGGAGGCTATCAGTTACTACCTCTCAGGCAGCAACCTGCCCCCCGGTTACATCCACAAAGCCAGGATACTCACGGCAACATTTACCCCGGCAGGAGCATCAGACACCACACTGACGGCACTCTCCTTGGCCTCCTCACACTGGATAGAATCCAGCCACCAGATCCTACAACAGCACTACAGAGAGGAAGTAGCCAAAACCTACTCCTCCCTCTGCAACATACCAGCATGCCCTGACTGGCAGGAATCCTGGTACCTAGGAATCATTTGGGCCCAAAAACTCCTCAGTGGACCACTCCTGGACCGCCTCCTACAAGATATCAGGGACTCACTCCCCAACTTCAACGGGTACTGGCCAACCAAAGACCTGAGCCAATTTAAGCCCCCACTCACCCTCAACCCACCAAAAAACAAGGACGAACCAAGGGAAGCTACCCCAACCAAACACACCAGGAACAACCCAAATCCCCCACGTACAAACAGACGCCTCACATCAGAACGGAACCCATCAAAAAAAGCATCCACCCCCTCCCCTCGGGACCCAACATCCAACACCACCCCGGTGAAAAACACTTCCCCAACCCAACACCACAGTCCCAGGCACCTCCTCAATGAAAGCGACTCACCTCCACCACACCTGGGGACCCAGAGACCCAGCCATACCCTGACCAGGGTGGCACAGGGAGGGCTCCCCTCAGGAAACACAAACCCTCCTAACCTAACCCAAGATCATACACCAATAAGGTTGATTAAGGGCATGGAGCAGAGGCAGAGTGCTAAGGTGGCCTCTGATCCTTCTATGCCATCCCATACCCAAACCAGGGTGGAATATCATAGAAATCAGCAGGAACAGGTCTCAACCCAGCTACATCATATCCACAACAGACCACCTAAACCAAGGATACCCTCGACCAACCCGGTACCACAGAAAAAGATGCACCACCCTCCCCAATCAGAGGGGATAGAGGAAACAATTAACAAATGGGCTGCCACAAACCCACACCTCCCCACCTATCAGACGCTGACCACCAATCCACCCACACTCTCAGGACCACCGCTCTCACCACTACACCCCTCCCAACCACCCTCCCCACAATACCCGTTTGAGTCTAGCACCATTGAAGATGAGGACCTGATGCACGCAGCCTCACAGGTGGAAAAACTCAATACCCCCGCCACCACCCCACGATCCACAACCCCTCACCAAAACAACATTCAGACCACCCTCACACAAAAAAACTCTCCACCCCTACAAGCAGAGATCCCTCTGCCCAACAAAAAAACACCAAACCACAGGGATACTCCACAAAACCTAGGAAAAAGACCATACCAATCTGAAGACCCTCCACCACGACTGAGGCCTCTGATAAAAAAACACAAACACACGGAGAAGACAACCACCACCCCCCAACCCTCCACCAGTAGGACCACTCCCCTGGTACCTACGATGACATCGTACCAATCCGCAGACCCCCCCAGGACACCACCGATACCAGCATCTTCCTACATAGCCAACCCCAGCCTCTTCAAGAGAAACGCACACAGAGGATATAAAAAAAACTGGAGAATAAAACCAATCCGCTCCATCCTCATCATGGGTGACTCCAACCTTTGTAAACTTCCCCGCATCTACTCTGACCAGACCCAAATTGAAGCCTACCCAGGAGCCCAAATTGAACACGCAATTAGGATGATCAAACTCCTCCTACCCAAGGGAGAACCCCGGGTAACAAAATTGATCCTCTCCTTTGGACTTAACAATAGGGAACAAGTTAACACAATCATAAACCAGGAAAACATCTCCAAACTCCACTACACGGCCACCCTAGCCTTCCCTAACGCAGAGGTTTTCATCCCTTTGATTAACCACTCCCCCAAAATGCCACTGGAAGAAAGAATCAACCTGGACACCCTCAACGGTTATATAAAAAACCACCCACATATCCCCCTCCTACCCTCCACCGAATTCTTCACCCTCCAGGATGGCATCCACTGGACCCCGAAGACAGCCACAGCCATTTGGGAATGGTGGACAGACCACACCGCGTAGCACATCGCCCCTCCTACCCTGACCAGGGGGAGAACACACAGACCCACTCTGATAACAACACCACCCCTCCCCTCCCAAAAAAAACAAAGAAAGAAAACACACCCTTCACCCCAAGACCACCCCCCAACCAAAAACAGACTACCCAGAGGTACTGACCACCAGCACCCACCCATCACTATAACAGACAAAAAACCACCAACTCCAACCCAAGTAAACACCAACACAGCTCTGCCCTTCACGGGCTCCGAGGTCATCAACTTAGCACGTTCCTTCAAACCCACCCCAACAGAACTCAGCCTCCTACACAGAGGCCTCACCTTCATCCCTACCATCTCTCAAAGGAACTGTACCAGGACCCTACTAAAAAAAGAAATCAACCACTACCACAACAAACTCAAAGTAGCCACATTCTTCCACTATCAGGAACCACGTCCACACGCAAACAAGGGTAACAAACTATCACGGTTAAAGACACCTTCGGACTGGGTCCCCAAAAACAAAGACCTACCCCCCCTGTTAAAGGATATCATCAAAAAAGATTGGGATACCTTCCATTCCACCTCCTTCCATCCGGAACCCATCTACAATCTCACAAAAGAGGAAACCAAAACCTTAAAAAAGCTAAAAAACAACCCCTCCATCATCATCAAACCAGCGGACAAAGGCTCAGCCATCGTTATCATGGACACCGAACAATACCTTCTCGAAGCAGCCAGACAACTCCAAAACACAGAATTCTACCAAAAAATACAAGCACCCATCCACCTCCGATCAGCAGCACTCATAAAAAGAGAGCTAATACAATTAGAACGCAAAAACCACATCACCAAAAAACAACGCGACTACCTCATAGGGAACAAACCCACCAGGAGCAGATGCTTCTACCTACTCCCCAAAATCCACAAAGACCCCCCCTCCTGGCCTCTCCCATTCGAAGTACCTCCAGGTAGACCAATCATCTCGGACTGTGGTAGCGAGACCTACGGAATCTCACAATGGATTGACATACACCTACGCCCCCTCGCCTCCAAACACAACAGCTACATCAAAGACACCCCTGACTTCCTTGACAAAATCGCCAACACACCAATAACTACTAATGACTTTCTCTTCACCATGGATATTGAGAGCCTCTACACCAACATTGAATTAGAAGCAGGACTCACAGCAGTTAAAAATTACCTACTAAAATACCCACTACCAGGTAGACCAGATGACCACCTTCTACGCCTCCTGGAAATAGCACTTACCCGCAACGACTTCCAATTCAACAAAAGCACCTACCTACAGGTCAAAGGAGTAGCCATGGGTAAAAGATTTGCCCCAGCATATGCAGACATCTATCTAGCAGAATGGGAAAATACCGTATACCCACTCTGCCCACTCAAACCATTCCGCCTCTACCGATACCTGGACGATATATGGGGCATATGGCAACACAGCACAGCAGAGTTCCTACAATTCACCACTATCCTCAACAACCACCACCCCTCCATCCACCTGACGCACGTACTAAACCGTTCTGAAGTACACTTCTTGGACACCACCACATACAAAGGACCTAACCTCAGGCAAAAAAACAGGCTGGACACAAAAATATACTTCAAAAAAACAGACACACATGCCCTCCTGCATGCCACCAGCTTTCACCCTCCACACACCAAGAGTGGCATACTAAAATCACAATTCCTAAGATACCACAGGATATGCACTCAACCCATGGACCTAAAAACGGCTACATGCACTCTCTCCCAAACCCTAAACCAAAACAGAGGATACACTCGCTCAGCACTCAAAAAAGCCAAACACCACACCAGGAGACACACACAGAAAAAACAAACCAAGGGTAACCACCTAATCCTACCGATCATCACAACCTTCAACTCAACCAGCTACCAGATGGCTACCCGCATCCAAAACAGACTCAAATCCAAAAAACTACTCCCTCTCCACACTCCAATCCTAGCATTTAAAAGGAACAAAAATCTTAAGGACTCCTTGGTCAACAGCCACTTCCAAAACAAAAAACACAACGAGAAACTCAAAGAATCCCACCGAGACTCACGGACCATGGATGGACCCCCCTAAAAGAAAACCACCAGGACCAACACCACTACCACGGGCTGGACCACCACTGAGTCTTCCAGCACAGCTGATGAACATCTGGACATACACTGCACCCACACCTTACACACCCCACATCCCATACAAAAGACAGGGGGTCATTAAGACCAAAAAAAAAAAACAGACCTCCAATAGCACCATAGAGTTACCATGACCATGGACTCTCAATATAACTTTCCTTTAGCTACTCTACTAGCACCATAGAGTTACCATGACCATGGACTCTCAATAATACTTTCCTTCAGCCACATTACTAGCACTATAGAGTTACCGTGACCACGGACTCTCAAAAATATATTTACCTTTAGTCACTTTTACTTAGACATTATTTAAAAAAAAAAAAAAAAAAAATAAAAAAAAAAAAAAAAAAAAATTGGGGATATTATATATGGACATATATATATATATATTTACCTTTTTTTTGGCTTCTGGAAGTAGGGGTTACCATGACCATGGACCCTTGACGGAAAGAAAACAATAAAATAGAACACAAATAGACCAAACTTTAACAAAAATAACCTTCACCAACCTGCCATACTTCCAAAAAATATTTTTTGGAGAAACCCACCAGCACCCCCAACGGACGAGAACCTTTTTTCTCCAACTACTCTGGGGACCCCGACCTTGGCGACTCCCCCGCAGCGAGCAAACCCTAAGCAAATACGCCCTTCCATACACCAAGCAAGAAGACAGGAGGATATGGATAGACCGGACTCCTTCGGGACCTCTCGGGGTTCTGTTGGCAGACCAATCGGCTCAACCCTCCCAGCCCCCTTACACACGGGAGACTCACGTAACGCGCTGGACGACTATCTACCCCAGTTTAGAATTGGATTGGCAGTATGTTCAGTAGCGCGGGGGTGGTCCTAGCGGGTTGGGGCAGTTAAGTCCTCGAAAAGAGGGGCTTTTGGGTCATGCGCTGCGGCTGGAGGACTCGCGTCGGCCGTGTAATCCCTGGGGTGCCCGGATAATGTCTGGCGGAGAATTGGATCCCACGGAATAATTTCCCATGGGGGGATCCCTTACCCCGCCGTACTTAGCCTGGACAACCAATCCATTTTTTTTGACCTGGACTACGAACAAATTCACTGTCTAGGAAGGATATACCTCTGGAAACGTTACGATCCTGGAAGGGAGTAACTCCACTGGTCACTATCACCCAAAACCACTGAATTACCTACGACTGAGATGGTGGGGATGGAAACACCCAATTAACTTCTACTACTGCCGGACGTTTCATACGTAAGCCAGAGAAGGTTTGCCGGTTTCTAAACCCTCCATACACCTACCGAAACACAGGACGAAACTCCAAGGGCGGATGCATGACAACCGTATAGAGGGCTCGCCTTCTGGGTTTTTGTCTGCTCAAACCACTGGTAGTTTAAAGACAGACTACTTGACAGGGACACATGGCAACCGACTGAGGTCCGGACCTGCACAAGGTACGCAACTCGATGGTTTTGCCTGATCCTACGCCGAGTATACCCACAACAGACCAGCTGGATTTGACTAGACATGGGTTAATTTGGAGTTAGGATCCTGGAAGGGAATAACTCCCAATTACACACATGATTGAAAACATCCAGGACCAAAGACTGACGAACAATGAAGTAAATACATAGACAACATGGAGCTAAAAAAGAAGGATCCGAAAGAGAGTAAACTCCTAGGTTGCACTATGCTTTCCACTTCCGTTGACATAGCGGACCTAGACATCTTGACCATACCACTCGACATGGACACATGGCAACCAACCGAGGACCGGACCTGCATAAGGTACGCAACTCAAGGGTTTTGCCTGATCCTAAGTTGAGTTGACAGACCTACCTAAAACCTAACCTTAACCATTCGGAAACACTATACCTAACCCTAACCCTAACCTTAACCACTCTAAAAACCCTTACCTAATCCTAAACCTAACCTTAACCCTAAACTTAACCATTTTTGAAAACCTATACCTAACCCTAACCCTAACCTTAACCACTCTAAAACCTCTTACCTAACCCTAAAACCTAACCTTAACCCTAACCTTAACCATTTTTGAAAACCTATACCTAACCCTAAACCTAACCTTAACCACTCTAAAAACTATACCTAAACCTAAAACCTACTGACAGACAGTCTTTTAACCCAACCAACGGGTTAATCTACAAGTGGGCAACCATGGGGCCTACTACTTTGGCCGGCCGCGCCCGGACCCACCTGTCCCGCGCGTATATGATGTGGAGTGCACACCCCTCCCTTCCCCCCCTTCGGCTTCCACGTGTCAGAGATGGAAGTGGATCAACCGACTCAAAAATTAGCCAAACACACCAATCCACTTTTTTTGACCTGGACTACGAACAAATTCACTGTCTAGGAAGGATATACCTCTGGAAACGTTACGATCCTGGAAGGGAGTAACTCCACTGGTCACTATCACCCAAAACCACTGAATTACCTACGACTGAGATGGTGGGGATGGAAACACCCAATTAACTTCTACTACTGCCGGACGTTTCATACGTAAGCCAGAGAAGGTTTGCCGGTTTCTAAACCCTCCATACACCTACCGAAACACAGGACGAAACTCCAAGGGCGGATGCATGACAACCGTATAGAGGGCTCGCCTTCTGCGTTTTTGTCTGCTCAAACCACTGGTAGTTTAAAGACTGACTACTTGACAGGGACACATGGCAACCGACTGAGGTCCGGACCTGCACAAGGTACGCAACTCGATGGTTTTGCCTGATCCTACGCCGAGTATACCCATAACAGACCAGCTGGATTTGACTAGACATGGGTTAATTTGGAATTAGGATCCTGGAAGGGAATAACTCCTAATTACACACATGATTGAAAACATCCAGGACCAAAGACTGACGAACACTGAAGTAAATACATAGACAACATGGAGCTAAAAAAGAAGGATCCGAAAGAGAGTAAACTCCTAGGTTGCACTATGCTTTCCACTTCCGTTGACATAGTGGACCTAGACATCTTGACCATACCACTCGACATGGACACATGGCAACCAACCGAGGACCGGACCTGCATAAGGTACGCAACTCAAGGGTTTTGCCTGATCCTAAGTTGAGTTGACAGACCTACCTAAAACCTAACCTTAACCATTCGGAAACACTATACCTAACCCTAACCCTAACCTTAACCACTCTAAAAACCCTTACCTAATCCTAAACCTAACCTTAACCCTAAACTTAACCATTTTTGAAAACCTATACCTAACCCTAACCCTAACCTTAACCACTCTAAAACCTCTTACCTAACCCTAAACCTAACCTTAACCCTAACCTTAACCATTTTTGAAAACCTATACCTAACCCTAAACCTAACCTTAACCACTCTAAAAACTATACCTAAACCTAAAACCTACTGACAGACAGTCTTTTAACCCAACCAACGGGTTAATCTACAAGTGGGCAACCATGGGGCCTACTACTTTGGCCGGCCGCGCCCGGACCCACCTGTCCCGCGCGTATATGATGTGGAGTGCACACCCCTCCCTTCCCCCCCTTCGGCTTCCACGTGTCAGAGATGGAAGTGGATCAACCGACTCAAAAATTAGCCAAACACAAACCACTGGTAGTTTAAAGACTGACTACTTGACAGGGACACATGGCAACCGACTGAGGTCCGGACCTGCACAAGGTACGCAACTCGATGGTTTTGCCTGATCCTACGCCGAGTATACCCATAACAGACCAGCTGGATTTGACTAGACATGGGTTAATTTGGAATTAGGATCCTGGAAGGGAATAACTCCTAATTACACACATGATTGAAAACATCCAGGACCAAAGACTGACGAACACTGAAGTAAATACATAGACAACATGGAGCTAAAAAGAAGGATCCGAAAGAGAGTAAACTCCTAGGTTGCACTATGCTTTCCACTTCCGTTGACATAGTGGACCTAGACATCTTGACCATACCACTCGACATGGACACATGGCAACCAACCGAGGACCGGACCTGCATAAGGTACGCAACTCAAGGGTTTTGCCTGATCCTAAGTTGAGTTGACAGACCTACCTAAAACCTAACCTTAACCATTCGGAAACACTATACCTAACCCTAACCCTAACCTTAACCACTCTAAAAACCCTTACCTAATCCTAAACCTAACCTTAACCCTAAACTTAACCATTTTTGAAAACCTATACCTAACCCTAACCCTAACCTTAACCACTCTAAAACCTCTTACCTAACCCTAAACCTAACCTTAACCCTAACCTTAACCATTTTTGAAAACCTATACCTAACCCTAAACCTAACCTTAACCACTCTAAAAACTATACCTAAACCTAAAACCTACTGACAGACAGTCTTTTAACCCAACCAACGGGTTAATCTACAAGTGGGCAACCATGGGGCCTACTACTTTGGCCGGCCGCGCCCGGACCCACCTGTCCCGCGCGTATATGATGTGGAGTGCACACCCCTCCCTTCCCCCCCTTCGGCTTCCACGTGTCAGAGATGGAAGTGGATCAACCGACTCAAAAATTAGCCAAACACCCCCAACGGACGAGAACCTTTTTTCTCCAACTACTCTGGGGACCCCGACCTTGGCGACTCCCCCGCAGCGAGCAAACCCTAAGCAAATACGCCCTTCCATACACCAAGCAAGAAGACAGGAGGATATGGATAGACCGGACTCCTTCGGGACCTCTCGGGGTTCTGTTGGCAGACCAATCGGCTCAACCCTCCCAGCCCCCTTACACACGGGAGACTCACGTAACGCGCTGGACGACTATCTACCCCAGTTTAGAATTGGATTGGCAGTATGTTCAGTAGCGCGGGGGTGGTCCTAGCGGGTTGGGGCAGTTAAGTCCTCGAAAAGAGGGGCTTTTGGGTCATGCGCTGCGGCTGGAGGACTCGCGTCGGCCGTGTAATCCCTGGGGTGCCCAGATAATGTCTGGCGGAGAATTGGATCCCACGGAATAATTTCCCATGGGGGGATCCCTTACCCCGCCGTACTTAGCCTGGACAACCAATCCATTTTTTTTGACCTGGACTACGAACAAATTCACTGTCTAGGAAGGATATACCTCTGGAAACGTTACGATCCTGGAAGGGAGTAACTCCACTGGTCACTATCACCCAAAACCACTGAATTACCTACGACTGAGATGGTGGGGATGGAAACACCCAATTAACTTCTACTACTGCCGGACGTTTCATACGTAAGCCAGAGAAGGTTTGCCGGTTTCTAAACCCTCCATACACCTACCGAAACACAGGACGAAACTCCAAGGGCGGATGCATGACAACCGTATAGAGGGCTCGCCTTCTGGGTTTTTGTCTGCTCAAACCACTGGTAGTTTAAAGACAGACTACTTGACAGGGACACATGGCAACCGACTGAGGTCCGGACCTGCACAAGGTACGCAACTCGATGGTTTTGCCTGATCCTACGCCGAGTATACCCACAACAGACCAGCTGGATTTGACTAGACATGGGTTAATTTGGAGTTAGGATCCTGGAAGGGAATAACTCCCAATTACACACATGATTGAAAACATCCAGGACCAAAGACTGACGAACACTGAAGTAAATACATAGACAACATGGAGCTAAAAAAGAAGGATCCGAAAGAGAGTAAACTCCTAGGTTGCACTATGCTTTCCACTTCCGTTGACATAGCGGACCTAGACATCTTGACCATACCACTCGACATGGACACATGGCAACCAACCGAGGACCGGACCTGCATAAGGTACGCAACTCAAGGGTTTTGCCTGATCCTAAGTTGAGTTGACAGACCTACCTAAAACCTAACCTTAACCATTCGGAAACACTATACCTAACCCTAACCCTAACCTTAACCACTCTAAAAACCCTTACCTAATCCTAAACCTAACCTTAACCCTAAACTTAACCATTTTTGAAAACCTATACCTAACCCTAACCCTAACCTTAACCACTCTAAAACCTCTTACCTAACCCTAAAACCTAACCTTAACCCTAACCTTAACCATTTTTGAAAACCTATACCTAACCCTAAACCTAACCTTAACCACTCTAAAAACTATACCTAAACCTAAAACCTACTGACAGACAGTCTTTTAACCCAACCAACGGGTTAATCTACAAGTGGGCAACCATGGGGCCTACTACTTTGGCCGGCCGCGCCCGGACCCACCTGTCCCGCGCGTATATGATGTGGAGTGCACACCCCTCCCTTCCCCCCCTTCGGCTTCCACGTGTCAGAGATGGAAGTGGATCAACCGACTCAAAAATTAGCCAAACACAACACTTGCCAGTCACCGTTGCATTGCCTGACGGGGGATCTGGACGCAGCAAGCCAAGGAAATTTTTATCCCTTTAAATTACCCGGGATCATCTCAAATCAGGCCTTTTCTAGGGGTGTTGATTCTACACCCAGTATACCTCTTTGTGAAATGGTTCGATGGTGAACAGGTTAAAAATAATCATTAGATTTAACACAACCTAAAATAGCTCTACCAAATCTCTGAAGGACATCACTCCTGAGACCTCCACCAACACACACCTTCCACCTGGGAAACAACTAGAACGACGGATTATTCAAGACCCACCCACTCCAAGCCTTCTCAACCAAGATTTTTTCATCAAAAGACCAAGAACTCATCAAAAGACCAAGTACTCTACAACCAGCCCCTGACCTTCAGATATACATCACCTCCTCCATTTTTTTCTACTTAGAGGCAACCCCCACCCCTCTTTTTCACCTAAGAACAAGACATCACCACCCTGACACAGTAGAAACAGACTCCTACCCTCCCACAGAAACCCGGATGACCGTATTTCCAACTCAGGAGCAAAAAGAAACAAAATTATAAAATAGGTCCACCCCACTCACACCTCTGCACCATACACAAACACAACCAAAAACCCAGGTAAGACCCCCACCCATGAGGGGTATGAGTAAACGTGACTCCACAAAAATCGGAGGAAAAAAGAACTCAACCACATTCAAAGACCTATAACCAGACCTATGGGCCACCTAGAACCCTAACTAAAAATTCTACAGGAACACACAGATGTCCACTCTACCCTCTACCTTTCCTGGACCCACAGAACCTCACCTTCTGGTATTTCTAACCCCAAATCTCCTACCAGAGCAGACCGCTCCCAACGCTAACACACAAGTCAATGGTGACACAAAGGTCAAACACAAACTTTTCACAGGAGGATCTATCATACTTCTACAAATCACAGGAACTCCACGTATGGCTCCTCTTGACCCCTAGGACTTCTAGTCTTACTAAAAATTCACCTGGCACCTCTCGGACACCCACAACCCAAACAGCACCCCAAAAGCAAAGTGTCTACTTCTCCTATACAATTCCCCATTGGAATCAACGATGGAGGCCTTCCCAAAAATAAAACCTCTCTCACACGGACAAAACACCAAAATATTCTACACTGGACCCCCCCACCCAGGTGAATATACCCCTAAAAGGACAGGTTACACGATCAATGCTATACCTCTCTTATAAGCGCCAACTAAAAAGATATAAACAGCACCATTCTCGACCAAAGAAAAAAGGAACACCCCCCTAGTAACCTTACCTGTAACTATCCCTCAATAAAGAAACAAAGTTCAAGCCCTCTAACACCACAAAAAGACCCAAAAACCACGGCCACTACTTCTCCCTGCACATCGCACCTTACTACATATGAGTAAACGTGACTCCACAAAAATCGGAGGAAAAAAGAACTCAACCACATTCAAAGACCTATAACCAGACCTATGGGCCACCTAGAACCCTAACTAAAAATTCTACAGGAACACACAGATGTCCACTCTACCCTCTACCTTTCCTGGACCCACAGAACCTCACCTTCTGGTATTTCTAACCCCAAATCTCCTACCAGAGCAGACCGCTCCCAACGCTAACACACAAGTCAATGGTGACACAAAGGTCAAACACAAACTTTTCACAGGAGGATCTATCATACTTCTACAAATCACAGGAACTCCACGTATGGCTCCTCTTGACCCCTAGGACTTCTAGTCTTACTAAAAATTCACCTGGCACCTCTCGGACACCCACAACCCAAACAGCACCCCAAAAGCAAAGTGCCTACTTCTCCTATACAAATCCCCATTGTAATCAACGACGGAGGCCTTCCCATCACATAACAGACTACTAGACGCCTCTCCCCAAAAATCCAAGCGATCTCATTGGACAAGCCAAAAACCATACCCCCCTCATCCCCTATAAAAGATGAGCATCCCTCAGCCTCACTAGCACTCTGCCCGAACACCTCTTGAAGAGACTTCACCTGGAAAGGATACAAGCTGGACCTCTACAACAGAACTGCACCCAAGATGACTACTCCAAATGAAGGACCAGACCCCAGCTCCATGCTACACCATGGATACATCTCACCTGGACCAAACCGCCAGCTGGTACTCCACACTCCCCACGAATATCCTTCTACTCCTTTTGAACAAAAAACCCCTAAATAGCTTCATGCTACACCCCGAATCTTGACCACTCCGAGCCGCTTTTAAATCCTTGCGATTTCTTCCCTAATCTAGGTACTCCTACACCACGGAACCCACCTCCCAGAGAATCAACGCCCTTTTTGGCCTTTTTTCAACGGACCCTCATAGACCTCCAAGACCATCGAGCCTGAACTACACATATACCCACACACACACACCATTTCCCTTGGTCCAAATACGGCCTTTTTAACCGTACCACGACCAAGTGCACCTATTTTTGCACCTTTCCTTTCTCCTCCCTGCCACCTGATGAAGCGAGTAAGGCAGAAACGCGTCGTGGCTGGGCTACCCCTAGATCCGTGTGATGCTGTAAGGAAGGCAGGTTCCACACGGACTTCGGGGGTACCTCCTTTTGGCTACCTATTTTCATTTGTACTTTTCTCTTACCCTTATTTTTAGTTTTACACAGGTACACACTACAAACGAATGATCTACGAGACAACAAGGACCCCGGGCACTCTGATGGCAACTCAGAGCCCCTACTCCACCTACAAACCGGACCCATAAATTTCGACGGGGCATAGATAATCACTTAGACCCTCTACACCTTTTAAGAAGAGACGCTCAGAGGGGCCAGCCGAAAAAAGTTTCGACTGGCAACCTAGTCTCATTGTAGGAACGTCGACTTCGCCTAACATAACGTCTCTTTTTCAGGCTTCAACGAATGGCACAACAGGCTCCTACCCACTCCGAACACACAGGACAACCCGATCTCACCAACCCAAGATTAACTTACAACCAAAGACAAAGAACCCCCTAAAGAAAACAGCTTACCCCCACCATACCGGGGAACCCAGTGACCTGGTCATACCCTCTAAAGTTGACATAGAAACGGACTCCTTTTGGGCAACGCAAACCCTCCTAAAAACCTTCCCTCACATCCTACCCTGACCAGGGTGATGGACGGAACGGAGCAGAGACAGAGTGTTGAAGTGACCTCTGACCAGAGGGACTGACGGAACGGAGCAGAGGCAGAGTGTTGAAGTGACCTCTGACCAGAGGGATTGACGGAACGGAGCAGAGGCAGAGTGTTGAAGTGACCTCTGTACATGCCTTCCCATCCCATACCCTGTTCAGGGTGGTATGGAGTGTAAATCAGTAAAAACAGGTTCACACACCGTTACCACCTACCTCCACTACTTCCCAGCCAACACCACCTAACATAGGATTGCTGAACAGAACCACTGGATGAATCCCCCAGCTGGCAACTAGACCCACAGCTAATCCCACCCCATGGATCTCCGGGACCCCCTAGACACCAAACCTCCCAAAACATTTGAAAGAAGAAACGCACAGAGGGGCCAGCCGAAAAAAATCTGAACCGGCAACCTAGTCTCATCATAGGAACGTCGACTTCGCCTCACACAGAGTCCCCTTTTCAGGCTTCTACAAATGGCACAACACGTTCCCACCACTACAACTCCAACCACACAGGGCAACCCGATCTCACAAATCCAAGACCAAAAAAGAAACCCTTCTAAAAAAGCGGCCAAACCCCCACCATACCAGAGGACCCAGAGACCCGGTCATACCCTCATAAGGTTGACATAGGGAAGGGCTCCTTTTGGGCAACACGAACCCTCCTAACCTTCCCACACATCATACCCTGACCAGGGTGATTGAGGGAACGGAGCAGAGGCAGAGTGTTAAGGTGGCCTCTGACTTTTCATCTCCATCCCATACCCAGACCTGGGTGGTATGGAATGATAATCAGCAGGAACAGGTTATCACTCTACACCAACTTCCTTCACCCCAACAGTAGCTATCCATTCTTGGACCCTGACCCTGACTCCTAAAAATCCTCAAGGACTCCTCGGTACACTGCCACCCCTAAAAAAACCACAACAAGGAACCAAAGAATCTCACCGGGACCCACGGATCAAGAATGGACCTCCCAAACCCCTCAAGGACCAAAACACCACTTCCCACGGGAACCAATGCCTAAAGAACTCTCCCTAGAAGCGTATCCACCCAAACATACCTGATGACCTACCCCCACCATACAACTCACCCAGCTACCGAGTGGCTACTCGCATCATAAATAGACTCCAATCCAAAAAACGACTCCCTCTCCACACACCCATCCTAGCCTTCAAAAGGAACATAAAACCTTAAGGATTCCTTGGTCAACAGCTACTTCCAAAAATAAAAACCACAACGCAGACATCAAAAGAATCTCACCGAGACTCACGGACCATGGATGGACCCCCCTAAAAAAAAAAAAAAACTCCAGGACCAACACCACTACCACGGGCTGGACCACCACTGAGTCTTCCAGCACAGCGGAGGAACATCTGGACATACACTGCACCCACACCTTACACACCCCACATCCCATACAAAAGACAGGGGGTCATTAAGACCAAAAAAAAAAAACAGACCTCCAATAGCACCATAGAGTTACCATGACCATGGACTCTCAATATAACTTTCCTTTAGCTACTCTACTAGCACCATAGAGTTACCATGACCATGGACTCTCAATAATACTTTCCTTCAGCCACCTTACTAGCACTATAGAGTTACCGTGACCACGGACTCTCAAAAATATATTTACCTTTAGTCACTTTTACTTAGACATTATTTAAAAAAAAAAAAAAAAAAAAAAAAAAAAAATGGGGATATTATATATGGACATATATGTATATATATTTATTTCTGGAAGTAGGGGTTACCATGACCATGGACCCTTGACGGAAAGAAAACAATAAAATAGAACACAAATAGACCAAACTTTAACAAAAATAACCTTCACCAACCTACCATACTTCCAAAAAATATTTTTGGGAGAAACCCACCAGCACCCCCAACGGACGAGAACCTTTTTTCTCCAACTACTCTGGGGACCCCGACCTTGGCGACTCCCCCGCAGCGAGCAAACCCTAAGCAAATACGCCCTTCCATACACCAAGCAAGAAGACAGGAGGATATGGATAGACCGGACTCCTTCGGGACCTCTCGGGGTTCTGTTGGCAGACCAATCGGCTCAACCCTCCCAGCCCCCTTACACACGGGAGACTCACGTAACGCGCTGGACGACTATCTACCCCAGTTTAGAATTGGATTGGCAGTATGTTCAGTAG
Organism: Oncorhynchus kisutch; assembly: GCF_002021735.2. NCBI lineage: Eukaryota > Metazoa > Chordata > Actinopteri > Salmoniformes > Salmonidae > Oncorhynchus > Oncorhynchus kisutch. The sequence goes on along the minus strand of NW_022263510.1, from coordinate 5,755 downwards.
CGCGTGGGTGGTCCTAGCGGGTTGGGGCAGTTAAGTCCTCGAAAAGAGGGGCTTTTGGGTCATGCGCTGCGGCTGGAGGACTCGCGTCGGCCGTGTAATCCCTGGGGTGCCCAGATAATGTCTGGCGGAGAATTGGATCCCACAGAATAATTTCCCATGGGGGGATCCCTTACCCCGCCGTACTTAGCCTGGACAACCAATCCACTTTTTTTGACCTGGACTACGAACAAATTCACTGTCTAGGAAGGATATACCTCTGGAAACGTTACGATCCTGGAAGGGAGTAACTCCACTGGTCACTATCACCCAAACCACTGAATTACCTACGACTGAGATGGTGGGGATGGAAACACCCAATTAACTTCTACTACTGCCGGACGTTTCATACGTAAGCCAGAGAAGGTTTGCCGGTTTCTAAACCCTCCATACACCTACCGAAACACAGGACGAAACTCCAAGGGCGGATGCATGACAACCGTATAGAGGGCTCGCCTTCTGCGTTTTTGTCTGCTCAAACCACTGGTAGTTTAAAGACTGACTACTTGACAGGGACACATGGCAACCGACTGAGGTCCGGACCTGCACAAGGTACGCAACTCGATGGTTTTGCCTGATCCTACGCCGAGTATACCCATAACAGACCAGCTGGATTTGACTAGACATGGGTTAATTTGGAATTAGGATCCTGGAAGGGAATAACTCCTAATTACACACATGATTGAAAACATCCAGGACCAAAGACTGACGAACACTGAAGTAAATACATAGACAACATGGAGCTAAAAAAGAAGGATCCGAAAGAGAGTAAACTCCTAGGTTGCACTATGCTTTCCACTTCCGTTGACATAGTGGACCTAGACATCTTGACCATACCACTCGACATGGACACATGGCAACCAACCGAGGACCGGACCTGCATAAGGTACGCAACTCAAGGGTTTTGCCTGATCCTAAGTTGAGTTGACAGACCTACCTAAAACCTAACCTTAACCATTCGGAAACACTATACCTAACCCTAACCCTAACCTTAACCACTCTAAAAACCCTTACCTAATCCTAAACCTAACCTTAACCCTAAACTTAACCATTTTTGAAAACCTATACCTAACCCTAACCCTAACCTTAACCACTCTAAAACCTCTTACCTAACCCTAAACCTAACCTTAACCCTAACCTTAACCATTTTTAAAAACCTATACCTAACCCTAAACCTAACCTTAACCACTCTAAAAACTATACCTAAACCTAAAACCTACTGACAGACAGTCTTTTAACCCAACCAACGGGTTAATCTACAAGTGGGCAACCATGGGGCCTACTACTTTGGCCGGCCGCGCCCGGACCCACCTGTCCCGCGCGTATATGATGTGGAGTGCACACCCCTCCCTTCCCCCCCTTCGGCTTCCACGTGTCAGAGATGGAAGTGGATCAACCGACTCAAAAATTAGCCAAACACAACACTTGCCAGTCACCGTTGCATTGCCTGACGGGGGATCTGGACGCAGCAAGCCAAGGAAATTTTTATCCCTTTAAATTACCCGGGATCATCTCAAATCAGGCCTTTTCTAGGGGTGTTGATTCTACACCCAGTATACCTCTTTGTGAAATGGTTTGATGGTGAACAGGTTAAAAATAATCATTAGATTTAACACAACCTAAAATAGCTCTACCAAATCTCTGAAGGACATCACTCCTGAGACCTCCACCAACACACACCTTCCACCTGGGAAACAACTAGAACGACGGATAATTCAAGACCCACCCACTCCAAGCCTTCTCAACCAAGATTTTTTCATCAAAAGACCAAGAACTCATCAAAAGACCAAGAACTCTACAACCAGCCCCTGACCTTCAGATATACATCACCTCCTCCATTTTTTTCTACTTAGAGGCAACCCCCACCCTTCTTTTTCACCTAAGAACAAGATATCACCACCCTGACACAGTGGAAACAGACTCCTACCCTCCCACAGAAACCCGGATGACCGTATTTCCAACTCAGGAGCAAAAAGAAACAAAATTATAAAATAGGTCCACCCCACTCACACCTCTGCACCATACACAAACACAACCAAAAACCCAGGTAAGACCCCCACCCATAGGAGACCCACCCACACTACAAGCCTCAACCAGGAATGCCTGCTAAAACTGTACATCACAGGTACATACATGGGACAACCAAAAAAGGAACCGGACCCCCCCCCCCCCCCAGGCAAAATATCCCTCACGGGACAGGTTGCATCAACTCCGGAAGACACACATCACTGGAAACAGCATAAAAAAGTTTTTTCGGATCCATACACCCCATAATCCAAGTGGACTTGAACACAGCAAAACGGCCAAAACTACCGCATTTCCAGGAACCCAAGTGGACAGGAACGCGATCAATGCTATACCTCTCTTATAAGCGCCAACTAAAAAGATATAAACAGCACCATTCTCGACCAAAGAAAAAAGGAACACCCCCCTAGTAACCTTACCTGTAACTATCCCTCAATAAAGAAACAAAGTTCAAGCCCTCTAACACCACAAAAAGACCCAAAAACCACGGCTACTACTTCTCCCTGCACATCGCACCTTACTACATATGAGTAAACGTGACTCCACAAAAATCGGAGGAAAAAAGAACTCAACCACATTCAAAGACCTATAACCAGACCTATGGGCCACCTAGAACCCTAACTAAAAATTCTACAGGAACACACAGATGTCCACTCTACCCTCTACCTTTCCTGGACCCACAGAACCTCACCTTCTGGTATTTCTAACCCCAAATCTCCTACCAGAGCAGACCGCTCCCAACGCTAACACACAAGTCAATGGTGACACAAAGGTCAAACACAAACTTTTCACAGGAGGATCTATCATACTTCTACAAATCACAGGAACTCCACGTATGGCTCCTCTTGACCCCTAGGACTTCTAGTCTTACTAAAAATTCACCTGGCACCTCTCGGACACCCACAACCCAAACAGCACCCCAAAAGCAAAGTGCCTACTTCTCCTATACAAATCCCCATTGTAATCAACGACGGAGGCCTTCCCATCACATAACAGACTACTAGACGCCTCTCCCCAAAAATCCAAGCGATCTCATTGGACAAGCCAAAAACCATACCCCCCTCATCTCCTATAAAAGATGAGCATCCCTCAGCCTCACTAGCACTCTGCCCGAACACCTCTTGAAGAGACTTCACCTGGAAAGGATACAAGCTGGACCTCTACAACAGAACTGCACCCAAGATGACTACTCCAAATGAAGGACCAGACCCCAGCTCCATGCTACACCATGGATACATCTCACCTGGACCAAACCGCCAGCTGGTACTCCACACTCCCCACGAATATCCTTCTACTCCTTTTGAACAAAAAACCCCTAAATAGCTTCATGCTACACCCGAATCTTGACCACTCCGAGCCGCTTTTAAATCCTTGCGATTTCTTCCCTAATCTAGGTACTCCTACACCACGGAACCCACCTCCCAGAGAATCAACGCCCTTTTTGGCCTTTTTTCAACGGACCCTCATAGACCTCCAAGACCATCGAGCCTGAACTACACATATACCCACACACACACCCATTTCCCTTGGTCCAAATACGGCCTTTTTAACCGTACCACGACCAAGTGCACCTATTTTTGCACCTTTCCTTTCTCCTCCCTGCCACCTGATGAAGCCGAGTAAGGCAGAAACGCGTCGTGGCTGGGCTACCCCTAGATCCGTGTGATGCTGTAAGGAAGGCAGGTTCCACACGGACTTCGGGGGTAACTCCTTTTGGCTACCTATTTTCATTTGTACTTTTCTCTTACCCTTATTTTTAGTTTTACACAGGTACACACTACAAACGAATGATCTACGAGACAACAAGGACCCCGGGCACTCTGATGGCAACTCAGAGCCCCTACTCCACCTACAAACCGGACCCATAAATTTCGACGGGGCATAGATAATCACTTAGACCCTCTACACCTTTTAAGAAGAGACGCTCAGAGGGGCCAGCCGAAAAAAGTTTCGACTGGCAACCTAGTCTCATTGTAGGAACGTCGACTTCGCCTAACATAACGTCTCTTTTTCAGGCTTCAACGAATGGCACAACAGGCTCCTAACCCACTCCGAACACACAGACAACCCGATCTCACCAACCCAAGATTAACTTACAACCAAAGACAAGAACCCCTAAAGAAACAGCTTACCCCCACCATACCGGGGAACCCAGTGACCTGTCATACCCTCTAAAGTTGACATAGAAACGGACTCCTTTTGGGCAACGCAAACCCTCCTAAAAACCTTCCCTCACATCCTACCCTGACCAGGGTGATGGACGGAACGGAGCAGAGACGAGTGTTGAAGTGACCTCTGACCAGAGGGACTGACGGAACGGAGCAGAGGCAGAGTGTTGAAGTGACCTCTGACCAGAGGGATTGACGGAACGGAGCAGAGGCAGAGTGTTGAAGTGACCTCTGTACATGCCTTCCCATCCCATACCCTGTTCAGGTTGGTATGGAGTGTAAATCAGTAAAAACAGGTTCACACACCGTTACCACCTACCTCCACTACTTCCCAGCCAACACCACCTAACATAGGATTGCTGAACAGAACCACTGGATGAATCCCCCAGCTGGCAACTAGACCCACAGCTAATCCCACCCCATGGATCTCCGGGACCCCCCTAGACACCAAACCTCCCAAACATTTGAAAGAAGAAACGCACAGAGGGGCCAGCCGAAAAAAATCTGAACCGGCAACCTAGTCTCATCATAGGGAACGTCGACTTCGCCTCACACAGAGTCCCCTTTTCAGGCTTTCTACCAATGGCACAACACGTTCCCACCACTACAACTCCAACCACACAGGGCAACCCGATCTCACAAATCCAAGACCAAAAAAGAAACCCTTCTAAAAAAGCGGCCAAACCCCCACCATACCAGAGGACCCAGAGACCCGGTCCTACCCTCATAAGGTTGACATAGGGAAGGGCTCCTTTTGGGCAACACGAAACCCTCCTAACCTTCCCACACATCATACCCTGACCAGGGTGATTGAGGGAACGGAGCAGAGGCAGAGTGTTAGGTGGCCTCTGACTTTTCATCTCCATCCCATACCCAGACCTGGGTGGTATGGAATGATAATCAGCAGGAACAGGTTATCACTCTACACAAACTTCCTTCACCCCAACAGTAGCTATCCATTCTTGGACCCTGACCCTGACTCCTAAAAATCCTCAAGGACTCCTCGGTACACTGCCACCCCTAAAAAAACCACAACAAGGAACCAAAGAATCTCACCGGGACCCACGGATCAAGAATGGACCTCCCAAACCCCTCAAGGACCAAAACACCACTTCCCACGGGAACCAATGCCTAAAGAACTCTCCCTAGAAGCGTATCCACCCAAAATACCTGATGACCTACCCCCACCATACAACTCACCCAGCTACCGAGTGGCTACTCGCATCATAAATAGACTCCAATCCAAAAACGACTCCCTCTCCACACACCCATCCTAGCCTTCAAAAGGAACATAAAACCTTAAGGATCCTTGGTCAAACAGCTACTTCCAAAAATAAAAACCACAACGCAGACATCAAAAGAATCTCACCGAGACTCAGGACCATGGATGACCCCCTAAAAAAAAAAAATCCTCCAGGACCAACACCTACCACGGGCTGGACCACCACTGAGTCTTCCAGCACAGCGGAGGAACATCTGGACATACACTGCACCCACACCTTACACAACCCACATCCCATACAAAA
>NW_022263509.1:0-52470 GCF_002021735.2 Oncorhynchus kisutch | reverse complement strand
TTTTGTCTACAGAGTTCCAGCCCCAGGGACGTTAAGAGTGGGGACTGATCCAAAATACTGTAATACTCAAAAACTAGATTTCAATCACACAGTTTTTGTGAAAAGGCTCAATAGAAAAAGGCTCTGGGTGGGGGAAGTGCCCTCCCACACATGGACATGCAGTAATTGGACTGCTGTGTCATCACCACTTGCAACGGGCTAATGAAGAGAATGCAGAAATGATTCTTTCCAAGGAATTTGTCAATTGTGTTGCTTTAGCCTTCGCTTTGTATTATAAAAGGTTTTATTTTTGGTTGAATATAACCTAATTTCTTTTTTGCCGTGTTGTGTGTGTGGTGTGTGTGTGTGTGTGTGTTGTGTGTGTGTGTGTGTGTGTGTGTGTGGTATATATATATATATGCCACATGAAAAATATAACGCTAATAAATCCCTAGAAAGATAAAGATATTTCTCAGCAGCAGAAGGACCTCAGTGTCTGCCAGGATAGCTAACTACTGCAGTATTTCAGCACAGCTGAAGAGAAAACAACCTACTATTACAGGCCCAGGCCACTAGAGGGCCTGGTCACGCCTTAAAGGGAAATTTCACCCTGGCTCTGCTACAGCATATTGTCAGAACTATATGGTCTGAAAGATACTCTTTGGTCTTCAGGTAACATCCAACCACCTGTAACCCCAAAGCTCGTTCTATATGACCACCTGTAACCCCAAGCTCATTCGATATGACCACCTGTAACCCCAAGCTTGTTCTATATGACCACCTGTAACCCCCCAAGCTCGTTCTATATGACCACCTGTAACCCCAAGCTCGTTCGATATATAACAAACATCAAAATTATCCAAACAACAAGCTGGAATGAGCTTGGGGTTACAGGTGGTTGGATGTAGCCTGAGGACCACAGAGTATCTTTCAGACCATGTCATCAAACAGTCTCACCCCTTTCTCTTTTGACCTTTTCTCTTTGTAAAACTCAGGTAATCTGGTATCCTTCCACAGTGCTCTGCTGAAAAATACCCTAAAGCGGTAGCATTTTGGGTTCACCAGCATGAGGGAAGGGGCACAACAAGATTGTGGGACAAAGGTTTACAGGGGGTTTTGTGTTATTGTGTATGAGAATGATTTGAAAGGTGCCATACACAACAATTCATACTGTATAAGAACTGCCCCCCTGAGACTTTTCACAGCCCCCCAGCCCATTCACTTAGTTGACTGATCTTTCCTCTCAAAAGAAGCTTCCAATGTCCCCCTAAAAAATGCACTAGTGTGTCTCTAAACACTTATGTTACAATCGTTTGACACCTTTACCAACAATGGCATGTTGCCCTACATCCCTTCAATACATTTTTTACATTGGTAACACCACAACCATGTATTTTCAAGAGTACAATTCTTCTGCAAGAGGCCCAAACAGTTGGTGCTTAAGGTTTATGAGTCTGACACCACTTCTGTCGTGACTGAGCCTGGTTAATATGACCTGTTTCCCAGCAGAACTCTGGAAACACTGAAACAAGGAAGAACAAGAAGAAGTGGAAGAAGGACAGGAAGAGGCCCCAGCCACAAGCAGCTAGAGAGCAGAAAGGCCCAATCAAAGGCCGGGAGGAAGTGGTGGGTGTGGCCAGACTGTATGCAGATGTTCCTCTGCCGGAGGCTATTCTTATACGGCTACACCACCGTTGAACTCAAGCCCTGGATTAAAGCTACTGGAGTTGCCTGATGGCATGTGGGCCATGAAGAAGATGTCACCATGGACTGTCATCACGTACTGTATGAAGGAACCAATGTGTTACCTAATATTGTTTAGACATGTGTAAAGGATACAATGTGTTATGTAAGTTTGTTTAGACGTGTAAAGGATACAATGTGTTACTCAGCAAACTGGATGTAGTCTCTCACAGTGCCATCCGTTTTGTTACCAAAGCCCTGTATACTAACCACCACTGAGACCTGTATGCTCTCGTTGGCTGGCCCTCACTACGTACTCATCGCCAAACCCACTGGCTCCAGGTCATCTCTAAGTCTTTGCTAGGTAAAGCCCCATCTTATCTCAGCTCACTGGTCACCATTACAAACACCCACCAGTAGCACGCGCTCCAGCAGGTATATTTCACTGGTCATCCCCAAAGCCAACACTTACTTTGGCCGCCTTTCCTTCCAGTATTCTGCTGCCAATGACTGGAACAAATTGCAATAATCACTGAAGCTGGAGTCTTATATCTCCCTCTCTAACTTTAAGCATCAGCTGTCAGAGCAGCTTACCGATCACTGTACCTGTACACAGCCAATCTGTAAATAGCACACCCAACTACCTCGCCCCCATATTATTTATCCTCTTGCTCTTTTGCACCCCAGTATCTCTACTTGCACATCATCATCTGCACATCTATCTCTCCAGTATTAATGCTAAATTGTAATTATTTAGCCTCTATGGCCTATTTATTGTCTTACCTCCCTACTCTTCTACATTTGCATACACTGTACATAGATTTTCTATTGTGCTATTGACTGTACGTTTGTTTATGTGTAACTCTGTGTTGTTGTTTTTGTCGCACTGCTTTGCTTTATCTTGGCCAGGTCACAGTTGGAAATTGGAGTTGGAGAACTCCAAATTGAAGTTGGAGAACTTGTTCTCAACTGGCCTACCTGGCTCAATAAAGGTTCAATTAAATAAAACATTTGTAGTATGTTGAACTATACTGTATATACTATAATATTGTCTTTCCAATGTGCCTCTGCTTAATGATGACTGAACCTAATATACAAGCAAAGAAGAATTTGGCTTGCTGGCCTAACAGCAGCCAAGAGAATGGTTGCCTTATGATGGCCCCACACAGTCTGCCACGTCAGCAATTTCCTCATTCATAGACATAGCTCAACTTTAACTGTCGATCTCTCAACTGCATCATGCAAAATCAGACAATATTGACATTTGGGATACAACTCTTGACAGCTTAAAATCACTACTTTGACACTGTATGTACCCAAGGTCCTGTGGAGGGGAGTAGGTGGAAGGATGCATGTGTATTTGTGGAATGTCTGTTGGTTTGTGTCTTTTTGTCCTGTCAAACCCCCCAAAAAGGTACAACATTTAAAACTATACTATATTATCCAATACTTGTTCTTCCAGTAGTGTTGCAATTATTGATTTAGCTAAATAATATACATACATATCTACAATATTCTAATATACATACTGTAGGTTTAGAGCTAGTCTCATCTACCAGTGAGGTTAAATCATGTGGCTGAGGATAGTTTAGAGCTAGTCTCATCTACCAGTGAGGTTTAGCCCATATTACCTTACCAACTAAACAAAACATTCAACGTTTTCTTGCATATGAGAATTGAAAGTCAATATTCCTGCCTTAATGTTCAAGATTCACTCAGTGACGATGATGTAGTTGAAATAAATGGCAAAGAACACCACAGGAATATTTTTAATAGATATTGTCTGGCTGCTTCAATATTGTAAGAAATACCTGGTGATAATATTCCCAGATAACAATGAACTAAAGAGTAGATGAGTAAATATGAACCAGAGGCACTTATTTAATGTTGGACAATCATGGAACCATGAATCTGCAAATAATTGGAGCAAACTATTGACAGAGGTTATTCATTTACATGTTCGTCCAACAAGACAGTAGTCATCACTTTCCGTAAGCTGAGATCAATATGGGCAAAGAGGCAAATTCATGACCCCATGTATACACTGCTGATGAAAACCAACACTACCTGGCCAAGTCTACTATGAGCAGCACACTAAACAGTGATATGATCCCCATGTGGTAAATGGAGTGTATTTTTATTTTCAGTCTAATATGCTCATTGGATGTTCTGTGTGTTCATCAGCTGTTCATCCCAAACTGGATACGGTTACAAGGGCCTCGGGTTCTGAAACGAGAAGATGGTACAAGAATCAGTGTGTGAATAAGTCCTGAAGATCAGGTGGCATTACAGTTGGGCCCCGTTCCAATTTTCTCCCTCACTCCAATCCCTAGGCCCTTATTATCTCCACTGGCTCATCAGAGATCACAGGGGGGCTTTGAAAGGAAATTGATCCTAACAATCCACCATGATCTGTGAATGGGAGTGAGCATGGACATAGCATAGGGATGTGAGCGAGTGATTGGATATGAATCAGGCAAACGTTGTTTCAGAGATATAATTAATTCAGGCTTGTCATCTCTCCAATCCAGATCCCTCTAGGACACGTCTTGTAGGATGAAAGTCTATTAAGGGTTTAGTAAGACTTGCAGTCATAATGAAATGATTCTGTGTTTCAGTATCATTCTCTGGTACGGCCCATCGTGTCTCCGTTAATGAGATGTGGAGGTGGTCCACAGACATCCTTGGGTTCTAGGAAGACATGAGTGAGGTCATAAAAGTACTAGTGATGAAATGTACCCAACTGCTTTCATTAACCAGCAAGAATAGCAAACTGTCCAGAAATCCTCCCTACCCTTTCTGAAATGCTTTATTTTGCTTCATTTTGTGTGTGAGTTGGAGATAATTGTAAATCTAAATCTACAATAAATAACTTGGTTGTGTTGCATTATTTCCCAATGTGTTAAATCAATACAAATAGAATTTATCGTCACAAATTGGAAAGGAGTGACTCCACTGTCCATTGGTTGAGCAGACGACCTCTGATTCCCCCTTCAGAACATGTCTAGAGTTGCTGCACTCAAACTGTAGCCTGTGTCCATACTTCATGATGCTGTTGTTTTGGAGAACTCCAAACACATTCACATTATTAATCATCAGAGTTGTGAACTTAAGTCACATGACTTGGACTCGAGTTTAACTTGAGTCACACATTTGATGATTTGAGACTCCACTTGATTGAAAATAAAATAACTTGACTTGATTTGGACTTGGAGCCTCAAGACTCGTGTTTGACTTGAAATGATCTGTCCAGGTTTTGTAATGTTTTGTCACTCACTTTGTGTCATAGAGCCTATGTGGGTTACTCTACACACAGAGAGAGACAGTAGCCTTAGCATCGTCCTTGCAAAGATAACCTGCAACAGATTAGCTAGTGAAACGCACACTCGGCACTCTGATTGGACAAGCAAACTGTCAATCAACATATGTGGGGTGAGCTAGCGAACAGATCGCTGATATGCTGTACAGATATAGGATCAGGTGCAGCGCAAACCTCAAACTGCAGGGAGAGAGGATTGCCATAATAAATGAATATGCAGCTCCAAAAATGGCTTGGTGATCAAGAATATGAACTGTTACATTACAAGATCACCAGCAATGGGGACTTGATTACTAGCATAGGCCTACTGGTCTTTTGGTATGTAACAATTGCTTGAAATGCTAATTTGCTTATGAAGCTTGTATTTGTAATTTGTTGTGAAAATGAATTATTACTGTGGCGAGGCTCTTCACATCCGCTCTCAAAACTCCCGCCAGTGGAGAGTGTTTTTTTTCTCTTGTTGAAATGTTTACTGTTGCTTTGACATGTTTAAATGAGTGGCTAGATGTTCTTTACCATTCGGCCATCAGATTTGCCACCAATGCTCCTTATAGGACACATCACTGCACTCTATACTCCTCTGTAAACTGGTCATCTCTGTATACCCGTCGCAAGACCCAACGGGTTGATGCTTATTATAAAACCCTCTTAGGCCTCACTCCCCTCTATCTGAGATATCTACTGCAGCCCTCATCCTCCACATACAACACCCGTTCTGCCAATCACATTCTGTTAAAGGTCCCAAAAGCACAGACATCCCTGGGTCGCTCATCTTCTCAGTTCACTGTAGCTAGCGACTGGAACAAGCTGCAACAAACTGGACAGTTTTATCTAAATATCTTCATTCAAAGACTCAATCACAGACACTCTTAATGACAGTTGTGACTGCTTTGGGTGATGTATTGTGGTCTTTACCTTATTTCCCTTTGTGCTTTTGTCTGTGCCCAAAAATGTTTGTACCATGTTTTGTGCTGCTACCATGTTGTGTTGCACCATGCTGTGTTGTCATGTGTTGCTTCCTTGCTATGTTGTTGTCTTCGTTCTCTCTTTATGTAGTGTTGTGTTGTCTCTCTTGTCGTGATGTGTGTTCTGTCCTGTATTTATATTTGAATGTTTTTAATCCCCCGTCCCCGCAGGCGGCCTTTTGCCTTTTGGTAGGCAATCAATCTAAACAAGAATTTGTTCTTAACTGACTTGCCTATTTTTTTTTTAAAAGGTTAAATTAAATTGAAATTAAATAAAAAATGCATTGGCCCTACGTGGTAAATCTCTAATCCATCTAATACTACAATAATTGCTAGCGTTTCATAATTCCATTCTCCTACCGTTTATTGCAACTTGTAGACAGTTCTGTTCCATGTTTGATAGGCCTATGTAGACAGTTCTGTTCCATGTTTGATAGTTCTATGTAGACAGTTCTGTTTCATGTTTGATAGTTCTATGTAGACAGTTCTGTTCCATGTTTGATAGTTCTATGTAGACAGTTCTGTTCCATGTTTGATAGTTCTATGTAGACAGTTCTGTTTCATGTTTGATAGTTCTATGTAGACAGTTCTGTTTCATGTTTGATAGTTCTATGTAGACAGTTCTGTTTCATGTTTGATAGGCCTACAATACATTTCCATTTAGCCAACTTTTTGCTACCCTGCTCTGAGTGGGTGCTCATGACCGTACTGTATAACACCATCATCATCATCTGGCAGACCACTCACAACCTCCCGTCCATCTGTAGCCTCAGGGACACAACTCATCACTATGGAGAAAGATCATATTGCATGGTGTTGCACAGTCTAGCTAGCCTGTAACGTCAAGAGTGGCCCACAGACATCCTTGGGCTCAAAGAATGAAGGTCATAAAAAAGGTCACTGTGGTGGCAGAACCTTCATTTGTTTTCCAGGACTGCAGGTATATATTTTTTTAATCCATATTTTTTTCTCAAAATAATCACATTTCCTGTTTTACACCAACTGGCTTTATCAATGTAATCATGTTGCATAAAACTGTAGCTATTTGAAAGGGTATAAAACAATGTAGCTAGTTGCAATTTGCAAAAAGCCAGCAACCTACAAACAGTCTCATTTAAACCCAGACTATGAATGACTATGAATGAAAGACACATTCCATCTCAATTTATTCTATTCCTTTGAAGCCATTGTTTTTTGTGGTAATATCCATCTTTGCATGACATTTTCTCAAAATGTTTAATTACCCACAATCCTCTAAAAACATATCATTACAACACAGATACAGCACATAAATCTGTGTTTTTACTGAAATATTAACATGTTTGACTACTACTTTATTATTTTTAGTAAAGACATCAAACATAATAATAATATGATATTGTTTAGGACCTTGAGCGTGGCCGAGGTGCACCAATGACCAGCTCGGAAACCAGATTGCATAGCGGAGAAGGTACGGTGGGATTCGAAATGTTCGGAGATCTGTTTGTTAACTTGGATTTCAAAGACCTTAGAAAGGCAGGCTAGGATAGATACAGGTCTTTAACAGTTTGGGTCTTTACTGTCTCCCCCTTTGAAGAGGGGGATGACTGCGGCAGCTTTCCAATCTGTGGGGATCTCAGACGATACGAAAGAGAGGCTGAACAGGCCAGTAATAGTGGTTACAACAATTGCGGCGGATCATTTTAGAAAGAGAGGGTCCAGATTGTCTAGCCCAGCTGATTTGTAGGGGTCCAGATTTTGCAGCTCTTTCAGAACATCAGCTATCTGGATTTGGGTGAAGGAGAAATGGGGAGGCTTGGGCAAGTTGCTGTGGGGGGGTGCAGGGCTGTTGACCGGGGTGGGGGTAGCCAGATGGAAAGCATGGCCAGCCGTAGAAAAATGCTTATTGAAATTCTCAATTATCGTGGATTTATCGGTGGTGACAGTGTTTCCTAGCCTCAGTGCAGAGGGTAACTGGGAGGAGGTGCTCTTATTCTCCATGAACTTTACAATGTCCTAGATCTTTTTTTGAGTTAGAGCTACAGGATGCAAATTTCTGTTTGAAAAAGCTATCCTTTGCTTTCCTAACTGCCTGTGTATATTGGTTCCTAACTTCCCTGAAAAGTTACATATCGCGGGGGCTACTCGATGCTAAAGTTGTACGCCACAGGATGTTTTTGTGTTGGTTAAGGGCAGTCAGGTCTGGAGTGAACTAAGGGCTATATCTGTTCCTGGTTCTACATTTTTGAATCTTTTGAAATTCCTCAAGATCCTCAAAAAGTTCTACAGCTGCACCATCGAGAGCCTCCTGACTGGTTGCATCACTGCCTGGTATGGCAACTGCTTGGTCTCCGACCGCAAGGCACGACGGAGTGTAGTGCAAACGGCCCAGTACATCACTGGGGCCAAGCTTCCTGCCATCCAGGACCTCTATACCAGGCGGTGTCTGAGGAAGGCCCTGAAAATTGGCAAAGACTCCAGCCACCCTAGTCATAGACAGTTCTCCTCTTTAATTACTTTTCATCTCTTATCTCTTAGAATCTCTTATTCTTATCAGTATTTTTTTAAACTGCACTGTCGTTAAGGGGCTCGGAAGTAAGCATTTCACTGTAAGGTAACATTTCACCTGTTTTATTTGGCGCAAGTGACTAATACAATTTGATTTGATTTTGATTTGAATTAAGTAGCTTAGTTTTGTTATTTGGCTACTTGAAGAGAACTAGGGCCTTCCAATGCATTGTGGAAAAGTGTTCATCTAATTCTATTGAATGAAGACCTGAAACGAGTATAAGATCATGGCATTTTAACCTTACTTGATTTTAAAAAATTCACATACCAATAAACATTCTATTTTTGCATCCTGAGATTGTGTTGTTTCCCGCTACTTGTTGATTTCAGTAGCACATCCCCATATCAGATTTTTTTTTTACGAGGCAAGTTCCGCAGTTTCTGTGTTTTTTGGGGTTTGTATGTGTTTGCATGTGTGTATTTCAGGAAATGGCTTCCTGGATTCTAAGCAGCTGATTGGTCGGCCCCATCGATGATTGGAGCTCTGAACCCTCTCCCCTCCCTCTCATCAGGGGAAACAGCTGTTTTTAATTACCAACTCCTTCTCCAGCTGGATAAAAGCCAGTGTTCCTTTGTCAGGAAGAGAGAGCTTCCTTGATGTCTTGTGTTGGTTGTTGCCCAGTGACAGTTCTGTTGACACTATTTGGTAGCCGCTACTTCTAGGGTATGTGTATGCCAATAGGACTGTGTTTGTGATTATTGAAATTGTTCCCAAAGTTTGTATTATTCTGTTTAACTTGTTCCCAGGGGGGGACGTCACCTTGGGAGTGTTTAGGCAAGAACCATGCGGGCATACATAACCTGTAGTATTTACTGTCTATGCACACTAGGTAAGACCTGGATGGACCAGCCCCTGTATTTTGGTTGGCGCGCCAGGAGGTTCTGAAAGGTTAGGTAAGTAGTGGGTAGGTAAGGACTCAAACTTTTACTTTCTTTGCTTTGGTTCCGCCCAGCCCCTTTTACCCACATTACCATGTTATGGAAATAAATTCCCTGTAAAAGGATATAGTCTCTGTCATCCTTACCCGCACCTACAATCACATACCTCTTTCACTCCACGGGGACTTGAGTTGTAGCAGGGTGTTGCGTTCCCTCCAAGAGGCGTACGTAACACGTCATTTAAGAACAAATCTTTATTTACAATGATCGCCTCCACAGGGCAAACCCGGACGACGCTGGGCCAATTGTGCGCCGCCTTATGTGCGACTCCCTATCACTGTCGGTTGTGATACAGCCTTGAATCGAACCAGGGTGCCGCCTCAAGCGCTGAGATTCAGTGCCTTAGACCGCTGCACCACTCGGCAGCCCCTCATGCAAGGGTTTGTCCATTATTAGCCTATGAACTAAACAAAACATTAACATTATATCAAATGTTTGCTTGCATATAATTGAAGGTCAATATTCCTGCCTTAATGTTCAGGAGAAAATGGCAAGGAACACCACAGGGACATTTTAATAGATATTGTCTGGTGGCTTCAGTATCGTATAAAATACTTGATGAAATTCCCAGACTAAAGAGTAAATAAAAACACATTCATGTTGTACAATTAATTATATATGGATGTGTTTGTCCAAGACAGTTTCCAGTAATCACTTCCAGTAAACTGAGATTGCCAGAGGCAAGAAGTAAAACATAAAAGCATGACCAACTGAGACCTTACTTATACTGTCCTGAGACCCTGGAGAAGATCTACTCTAGTAGCTATAGGTGCATGATAAGAGACAACTGTTTTACAAGAACAATCAATGACAAGTGATACTGACCTGAGAAATAGTTTGTCAGCTTTAATGTGCATTTGTTAGATTAACATCTGTAAATCTTATTTTGTTGTACTGTAGACTTGTAAAGACTCATGGAGACAACGTGTCATCTCTTTTCCACAACTTTATTGTCTTGATAAGGTCAATCACAATCATAACAGTTGTCCACTTATATTACACCTTCAGGTAATGAATCACACAGCTGGGAGATACAGGAGAATATTCACACATTATAGAGCGTGTCGGTCTAATCCTGAATGCTGATTGGTTAAGACCGCATTCCAGCCGGTGCCTATTCCACAAGCTACCACCGGCATAATCTATGATGTTAAAATGCCTATTTACTCTGTTTCAACTGACTGCGCAATCCACTGTCTCATCAGCCCAGCCAGGCAATTTATAAACTTGATAGAAGGATATTCACACAATCACATCACTTTGTACTAATATAACAAATGTACCATTTTAGTCTAGCTTTAGATAGTTGTACTGTTATTATAGTGAAGCTGAGACTGATATGGTTTGAAAGATACTGTTATTTTGTTTCAATGATGATACAATGTCAAATGTTGAAAAGACACATGTATTCCATTACTGGATGGCTCATATTTCTTCTAAATTAAACAAGCGACAGACACCAAAAGCAAATGGGTCTTCTCCTTGCATATAAAGGTGGCTTTGTAAGGATTCTTGAAATTGATGGAGGGAACATCATGACTCTGTAGGAATGAAATCACATGACAAGATAATCAGTCGGTTGAGTAATGCTGCTGATCACGACTACTATAGAGGAGAATCTGAGGAGTAATACTGCTGATCACGACTACTATAGAGGAGAATCTGACGAGTAGTACTGCTGATCACGACTACTATAGAGGAGAATCTGAGGAGTAATACTATTATAATAGTAGTACTAATCACTACTATTATAGATCAGAGTCTGTGGAGCAATCTGGCTGATCATTACTATTATAGATCAGAGTCTGTGGAGTAATTCTGCTGACCACTACTATTATAGATCAGAGTCTGTGGAGTAATTCTGCTGACCACTACTATTATAGATCAGAGTATGTGGAGTAATTCTGCTGACCACTACTGTTATAGATCAGTCTGTGGAGTAATTCTGCTGACCACTACTGTTATAGATCAGAGTCTGTGGAGTAATTCTGCTGACCACTACTATTATAGATCAGATTCTGTGGAGCAATCCGGCTGATCACTACTATTATAGATCAGAGTCTGTGGAGTAATTCTGCTGACCACTACTATTATAGATCAGAGTCTGTGGAGCAATCAGGCTGATCATTACTATTATAGATCAGAGTCTGTGGAGTAATCTGGTTGATCACTACTATTATAGATCAGAGTCTGTGGAGCAATCAGGCTGATCATTACTGTTATAGATCAGAGTCTGTGGAGTAATCTGGCTGATCATTACTATTATAGATCAGAGTCTGTGGAGTAATCTGGCTGATCACTACTATTATAGATCAGAGTCTGTGGAGCAATCTGGCTGATCACTACTATTATAGATCAGAGTCTGTGGAGTAATTCTGCTGATCACTACTATTATAGATCATAGTCTGTGGAGTTATTCTGCTGACCACTACTATTATAGTGGATATTAGACAGTGTTAAACCATGTGACCTTTTATCTGTGTGTCAATGATTAGATATATGATTCCTGCTTGATGTGATGTTATACTCCAACATGTTTCTGTTATGCTTCACTGATAAGCCAAAACATGCTGTTCATAATACTGTTTATAATGCTGTGTATAATACTGTTCATAGTACTGTTTATAATACATGACTTCAGACATTTGCTCTGCCTTCACTCCTACTACAGGTTTGTGTGATTATAAGACATGCCATTCTCCTGGTTAATTTAACTTACCCATTATGTTCATCATCTACCTATGAATAACGATGGCTACCTAAAAAGCAAAGAACAAATGATTTTGGTTATACAGTCAGAAGGTTACACATAGTGGCCTCATTGAATATGATCAAACAGGTGGATTGATTTTCATAAAAAAAGTTTTAGATTAAAATGAGAAAATACTATCCATTTCTATTGTATTAATCTACAGTAGATAGCTCACAGGGCATCCTGGACTTATGCATTCCATATATTAGATGATGTTAAACTCTTAATGTTGAGAGAATGACTATCTTACACTGATGGGTGTTCCTTTACATGACATGAACTTACATATAGGTATGTGTTCTCCATACTGTAACTCTCCATCATCACACTTCACCTCAATTTCTTCTATATTTGGTCGAAATCTCTTGTATTGATGGTAATATCCCTCTTTGCAATGAAGAGTCTTTTTTTCACTGTGCGCAATCTTATCTTTCTTGGGTAAATTCTGTAGATTGTACTCTGCATCAAAAGTGGAAATCTCACAAGGCCCTGATGGAAATGAAACCCAGTAATTTTTTCATTAACTTAGTGTACAGTACATATTCATACATTTATATACACTTGACATGTAGATATAACACCATGTTCAGACCAGTTGAAAATAATGTACATACGTAAACACTTTGGAGGACTCTGCCATTTTCCATTCAGACATCTGATGCTGCCTGTGGAACTCAGTGTAAACTGTCTGCTGCATTGGTAGGACACCTCTGTAATTACACCTTCAACATCTCTCTTTTCCTTGGTGAAATCTCCATTAGTAATGGGAGGAGGATCAGGACAGCTTGCTAGATTAAACAGGGATCATAATACCGTACCATGAAAATACATTACAATGATACGCTACCATGATAATAAAATACCATGATACAGTACCATGATACAATACCATGATAATACAGTACCATGATAATACAATACCATGATACAGTAACATAATACAGTACCATGATAATACAATACCATGATACAGTAACATAATACAGTACCATGATACAGTACCATGATACAATACCATGATACAATACCATGATAATACAGTACCATGATACAGTAACATAATACAGTACCATGATAATACAGTACCATGATACAGTAACATAATACAGTACCATGATACAGTAGCATGTTAATACAGTACCATGATAATACAGTACCATGATACAGTACCATGATACAGTAGCATGATAATACAATACCGTGTTAATACAGTACCATGTTAATACAGTACCATGATACAGTAGCATGATAATACAGTACCATGATAATACAGTACCATGATAATACAGTACCATGATAATACAGTACCATATTAATACAGTACCATGATAATACAGTACCATGATACAGTAACATAATACAGTACCATGATACAGTAGCATGATAATACAGTACCATGATAATACAATACCATGTTAATACAGTACCGTGATAATACAGTACCATGATACAGTACCATGATACAGTAGCATGATAATACAATACCGTGTTAATACAGTACCATGTTAATACAGTACCATGATATAGTAGCATGATAATACAGTACCATGATAATACAATACCATGTTAATACAGTACCATGATAATACAGTACCATGATACAGTACCATGATACAGTAGCACGATAATACAATACCATGTTAATACAGTACCATGTTAATACAGTACCATGATACAGTAGCATGATAATACAGTACCATGATAATACAATACCATGATAATACAATACCTGTCACGGCTGTTGTAAGAAGAGGACCAAGGTGCAGCGCGGTGAACGTACATTTTCTTTTATTAATAAAAATGACGCCGAACAAAACAAACACTACAGAAACAAACCGTGAAGCTAAAGGCTATGTGCCCTAAACAAAGTCAACTTCCCACAAAGACAGGTGGAAAAAAGGGCTACCGAAGTATGGTTCTCAATCAGAGAATACCGATTGCGAGCCAGACCTAATCGCCCAACATCAGTGCCTGACCTCATTAATGCTCTCGTGGCTGAATGGAAGCAATACCCTGCAGCAATTTTCCAACATCTAGTGGAAAACCTTCCCAGAAGAGTGGAGGCTGTTGTAGCAGCAAAGGGGGGACCAACACCATATTAATATAAGGGCACAAGTCGAGACCCATAAGCAGACACAGGAGGCAGATGGTTGAGCTCTAATATTTATTATAACCCAAGGGGTAGGCAAAAGGCAGATCGGGTACAGGCGAGAGTTCATAAACCAGGTCAGAGTTCAAAGAGTACAGGGCGTTAGACAGTCTCGAGGTCAAGACAGGCAGGGGTTCAGTAACCATGTCCGACTCCAAACAGTACAAGGCGTTAGGCAGGCTCGAGGTCGGGGCAGGAAGAATGGTCAGGCAGGCAGGTTTGGTGTCAGGACAGACAAGGGTCAAAACCAGGAGGACTTGGAAAAAACAGAGACTAAGGAAAAAATAGGAGCTAGGAGATAAACGCTGGTTGACTTGGCAAACAAGATGAACTGGCACAGAGGTGTCACATGAGTGACACCTGGAGGGGGTGGAGACAAGCACAAGGACATGTGAAACAGATCATGGCGTGACATTTAACGATTTTGGAATGTGATGTTTGACGAGCAGTTGTCCACATACTTCTGGTTTCAAGCAGACCACTGTGCCCAAGAACGCCAAGGTAACCTGCCTAAATGACTACCGTCTCGTAACGCACACATTTGTAGCCATGAAATGCTTTGAAAGGCTGATCATGGCTCACATGAACACCATCATCTCAGAAACCCTGGACATACTCTAATTCGAATACCACCCCAACAGATCAACAGATGATTGCCCTTTCCCACCTGGACAAAAGGAACACCTGTGTGAGAATTCTGTTCATTGACTACAGCTCAGCGTTCAACAACATAGTGCCCTCCAAGCTCATCTCTACGCTAAGGTCACTGGGACTGAACACCTCCCTCTGCAACTGGATCCTGGACTTCCGGAGAGGGGCCGCCCCCAGGTTGTAAGGGTAGGCAATAACACATCCGCCACACTGACCCTCAACACGGGGCCCCTCGGGTGCGTGCTTAGTCCCCTCATGTACTCCCTATTCACGCAAGACTGTGTGGCCACGCATAACTCCAACACCATCATTAAGTTTGGTGACGACACATGATGGTAGGCCTGATCACCGATGATGATGAGACAGCCTATAGGGAGGAGGTCAGAGACCTGGCAGTGTGGTGCCAGGACAACAACCTCCACCTCAATGTGAGCAAGACAAACAAGCTTATTGTGAACTACAGGAAAGGATTTGGCATGAGATCCTCAAAAAGTTTAACAGCTGCACCGTTCAGAGCATCTTGACTGACTGCATCACCGCTTGGTGCGGAAACTGCATGGCACCCAACAGCAAGGCGCTACAGAGGGTGGTGAGTATGGCCCTGTACATCAGAGAGGAAGGTCCAAAAATGTGTCAAAGTCTCCAGCCACCCAAGCCATAGACTGTTCTCTCTGCTACCGCAAGTTCAAGTGATAACACACACTTTCACACATACACTGCTGCTTCTGTGTATTATCAATCATGTTGCCTAGTCACTTTACCCCTACCTACAGTATACTGATGCTTCTGTGTATTATCTCTCCTGTTGCCTAGTCACTTTACCCCTACCTACAGTATACTGCTGTTATTGTGTATTATCAATCCTGTTGCCTAGTCACTTTACCCCTACGTACAGTATACTGATGCTTCTGTGTATTATCTCTCCTTTTGCCTAGTCACTTTACCTCTACCTACAGTATACTGCTGTTATTGTGTATTATCAATCCTGTTGCCTAGTCACTTTACCCCTACCTACAGTATACTGCTGTTATTTTGTATTGTCAATCCTGTTGCCTAGTCACTTTACCTCTACCTACAGTATACTGCTGTTATTGTGTATTATCAATCATGTTGCCTAGTCACTTTACCTCTACCTACAGTATACTGCTGTTATTGTGTATTATCAATCCTGTTGCCTAGTCACTTTACCCCTACGTACAGTATACTGATGCTTCTGTGTATTATCTCTCCTGTTGCCTAGTCACTTTACCCCTACCTACAGTATACTGCTGTTATTGTGTATTATCAATCCTGTTGCCTAGTCACTTTACCCCTACGTACAGTATACTGATGCTTCTGTGTATTATCTCTCCTTTTGCCTAGTCACTTTACCTCTACCTACAGTATACTGCTGTTATTGTGTATTATCAATCATGTTGCCTAGTCACTTTACCTCTACCTACAGTATACTGCTGTTATTGTGTATTATCAATCCTGTTGCCTAGTCACTTTACCCCTACGTACAGTATACTGATGCTTCTGTGTATTATCTCTCCTTTTGCCTAGTCACTTTACCTCTACCTACAGTATACTGCTGTTATTGTATATTGTCAATCCTGTTGCCTAGTCACTTTACCTCTACCTACAGTATACTGCTGTTATTGTGTATTATCAATCCTGTTGCCTAGTCACTTTACCCCTACCTACAGTATACTGCTGTTATTGTCACGTTTCTTCAAAATCGAACCCAGAAGCAGACCAGGACAAGGAGAGTAGGAAGAAGGTGAGTATTTATTTACAAGTGAATGTGAGTGGGTAGATACATCCAAGTGGCGTAGCGGGCAGCGGTGGTGAGTTGATGGGAGTAAATAGGTGGATCCAATGGGGAAGCGGAATCCTCCGATGACCAGGCGGGAATGGGGTAAATGATCCGGGTGAGTAACTGAAGACAGAACAAACGGAGGTAAGTTGAAGGCAAGCAAGACGTACAAAACAACAAAACAAATTCTATCCAACTTGAGGCTGATACTATGGCACAACATACTGTTCATGGCTAACGATCCGGCAGGGAATGGATGTCAGGTCAGAGCTTTTGAAGGGGAGAGGTGATGATCAGGACAGGTGTGCAGATTACTGATGGGATACAGGTGCGGGTGAACATCGATCTCCCAACAAGCTAATCTGCCCGGCAACCAGACAGGGTGCGTTCCAGGACACCGGAAACACACTCCAGGACAGAAACACAGGCAAACACAGACTCAGGAAGCGGGGTTCGTGACAGTACCCCCCCTCCGACGAACGCCACCGGGCGGACTACCTAGAGCACCAGGGTGGAGGCGGTAGAAGTCACGAAGCAGGTCGTCATCAAGGATCTGACGCCGAGGGATCCAACTCCTCTCCTCTGGACCATATCCTTCCCAATCCACGAGATATTGGAAACCTCGACCCCGCCGTCTGGAATCCATTATGCGGCGCACCGTGTAGGCAGGACCACCTCCGATCATCCGAGGAGGAGGAGGACGAGGAGGAGGGGGCAACAGAGGACTGATGAGAACCGGCTTGAGGCAGGAGAC
This sequence comes from Oncorhynchus kisutch, assembly GCF_002021735.2. Lineage (NCBI taxonomy): Eukaryota > Metazoa > Chordata > Actinopteri > Salmoniformes > Salmonidae > Oncorhynchus > Oncorhynchus kisutch. The sequence goes on along the minus strand of NW_022263509.1, from coordinate 34,934 downwards.
ATGAAAAGTGGGGTGTACTCGAAGCGTTGCCGGCAATTTGAGTCGGACCACAACAGGGTTAATGATTCTCTCCACCACAAACGGACCAATGAACTTCGGTGACAGTTTCCTCGACTCAGTCCGTAGAGGAAGATCCCGTGTAGCCAACCAAACCTTATCTCCGATGGTGTAAGCGGGAGCAGGAATACGGCGACGATTCGCCTGGATCTGATACCGGTCAGAAACTCTAAGGAGAACCTTCCTGGCCCGATGCCAGGTCCGGTGGCAACGACGAATGTGGGCCTGGACAGAAGGAACCGAAAGATCCCTCTCCTGAGAAGGAAACAAGGGAGGTTGGTATCCGTACAGGCATTGGAAGGGGGACATCCCAGTGGCAGATGAAGGAAGGGTATTATGGGCATACTCGACCCAGGGTAATTGAGATGACCAAGAGGTGGGATCAGAGGAGACAAGACAACGCAGCGTGGACTCCATCTTCTGGTTGGCTCTCTCCGCCTGACCATTAGATTGTGGGTGAAATCCAGAAGTGAGACTGACTGTGGCTCCAATGGCCAAACAGAAGGATTTCCAGACAGCAGAGGTAAATTGAGGACCACGGTCAGAAACAATGTCACTGGGCAATCCGTGGACCCTGAAAACCTCCCTAACAAGGATCTCGGACGTCTCCGTGGCAGATGGAAGCTTGGAGAGAGGGACAAAATGAGCAAACTTGCTGAATCTGTCCACAATGGTCAGAATGACCGTGTTCCCAACAGAAGGGGGCAATCCCGTGACAAAATCCAGGGCCAGATGCGACCAAGGTCGCCGAGGAATAGGTAGGGGGTGAAGAAGCCCAGAGCTGGGCCGATTGGTACTTTTGTTCTGAGCACAAACAGGACATGCGGCAACAAACCTCCGGGTATCTTCTCCCATGGCAGGCCACCAAAATCGTCTGCGCAGTAGCGCCATAGTCCGAGCAACGCCAGGGTGACAAGCTATCTTGCTGGCGTGGGACCACTGAAGAACAGCAGAACGGACCGACTCAGGCACGAACAACCGACCGGGTGGACCGTTACCGGGGCCGGGCTGCGTCCGAAGGGCCGCCATCACATCCTCCTCAATCTTCCATGTAACGGCTCCCACGACAAGGTTCTGGGGAAGAATCGTCTCAGTCTTGGCCCCACTCTCATCCGTCTTGGAGAACATCCGGGACAATGCGTCCGCTTTGCCGTTCTTCGACCCAGGTCGGAACGTCAGGGAAAAATTGAAGCGTCCAAAAAACAAAGCCCACCTGGCCTGACGGGAGTTGAGACGTTTAGCCGATTGCACGTAAGCCAGATTCTTGTGGTCAGTCCAGACCACAAACGGTTGCTCCGCTCCCTCCAACCAGTGACGCCACTCCTCCAAGGCAAGCTTCACAGCGAGAAGCTCCCGGTTACCCACATCGTAGTTTCTCTCAGCTGGTGAAAGACGACAAGAGTAGAAGGCGCAGGGATGGAGTTTACCGTCAGTGGAGCTACGCTGGGACAGGATGGCGCCCACCCCCACATCAGACGCGTCCACCTCAACAACAAACTGACGGGAAGTGTCAGGTTGAGATAGAATCGGCGCGTTGGTGAATCGGCTCTTCAAGTTCAGAAATGCTCGGTCTGCCTCAGGAGTCCAACAGAATATTCTGGTGCAAGATGTCAGAGCAGTTAAAGGGGCGGCCACCCGGCTGTAATCATGGATAAACCTCCGATAGAAGTTCGCAAATCCCAGGAATCTCTGGAGCTGCAATCTCGTACCGGGCCGGGCCCAATCCCGAACCGCCCGAACCTTCTCTTGGTCCATCTTGATCTCACCCCTGGAGATGATGTACCCGAGGAAGGATGTAGTGTGGGCGTGAAAATCACACTTCTCTGCCTTCACAAACAGACGGTTCTCCAATAACCGCTGCAGAACCTGTTTAACATGCTGGATGTGGCTGGAAAGCTCCTTGGAGAAAATCAGGATGTCATCCAGGTAAACGAACACAAACAGACCGATCATATCCCTCAGTACGTCATTCACCAAACCTTGGAACACTGCTGGAGCGTTGGAAAGTCCAAACGGCATCACCTGGTACTCGAAATGTCCCATAGGTGTATTGAATCCAGTCAACCACTCGTCCCCCTCTTTGATCCGAACCAGATGATACGCATTGCGTAGATCAAGCTTCGTAAACACAGTAGCACCCTGTAAAGAATCGAAAGCGGAACTCATCAAGGGCAAGGGGTACTTGTTTTTGACCGTAATATCATTCAACCCCCGATAATCAATACACGGTCGAAGAGAGCCATCCTTCTTACTCACAAAAAAAAAATCCAGCTCCCAGGGGTGATGATGAGGGACGAATGAGACCTGCAGCAAGAGACTCCTTTATGTAGGTCTCCAGGGCTTCCCGCTCAGGTCGAGAAATACTGTATAACCGTCCCTTGGGAAAGGCAGCTCCAGGGAACAGCTTAATTGTACAATCATAAGGTCGGTGGGGAGGAAGTGACTGAGCTTTCTGCTTACTGAACACCTCACCCAACTCATGATATGTTTCAGGAACCAGGGACAAATCAGGAGGAGCAGACTCACTGACCCGACTGGGGACAGCATGAGAACAGGCAGTCCTGAGGCAGTTAGCATGGCACTCAATGCTCCAACTAGTCACCTTACCAGTCACCCAATCGAACGAAGGATTGTGTTCTCTTAGCCAGGGGTATCCAAGAACCAGAGGAACATGGGGGGAAGGCAAAATGAAAAAAGAAATAACCTCTGAATGATTCCCCGACAACAACATCTTAACCGGTTCGGTCCTCATAGTGATTCGTGCCAGACTACTGCCGTTCAGAGTGGTTGCTTCAATGGCTTCCGGTAGTTGCTCCTTGGAAAGCCCCAGCTGTTCCACTAAGTCGGCATCAATGAAGCTGTCATCGGCACCTGAATCGATGAAAGCGTTAATCGCTAAACTCTGATTCTTATTTATGAGGGTAGCAGGAAAACAAGGTCTGACAGGGCTCTTGAGAGGTTGAAACTGGCTCGCTAACAAACCTCCCAAACTTAACGAGCCGAGCAGTTTAACGGGCGCTGAGGACAAACGGAGATGTAATGTCCCGAGCTACCACTTCCTGACCCGAATGGTAACCGAGTCTCAGATTGATTAGATGGACACCACTGCTTCTCCCTCCTTCTCTCTCGGACTCTATTATCTACCCGAATAGCTAAGGTAACCAAACTATCTAGGTCACTAGGCTCTGGATAGGAGATCAGCTCGTCCTTGAGTTGCTCCGACAACCCCTGGTAAAAAAACGCTTGTAGTGATTCCTCATTCCAACCACTCTCCACAGCCAATGTCCTGAATTCTATCACAAAGTCTGCCACACTGCAAGCTCCTTGGCGAAGAGTGAACAAACGTTTAGCTGCGTCCTTACCTCGGACTGGATGGTCAAAAAGCCTTCTCATCTCTCCCGTGAATTCCTGGTATGAAGCCATGCAGGTCTCCTGTCGTTCCCAAACGGCTGAAGCCCATTCCAGAGCTCTTCCACGCAGCAGTTCAATAACAAAGGCTATCCTAGCCTTGTCAGTGGCGTAAGAATGGGGCTGCAGATCAAACACTAACCCACACTGCATAAGAAACGAACGGCATCTTCCCAAATCCCCTTCATATTTATCAGGCGTCGGTACCTTGGGTTCACGGAAGGAAACCGCATCAGACACGGCAGGTGAGATGGGTGAAACAGGTGGTGAATGAATCGCCGGCAAACTGAGCTGATCCTGGATTTGTGTCAAGCTAGCAGATAAATTCTGGATTGCACCCGCTATCTCCTGTAGCGTCGTCTTGTGTTGTCCCAGTGTCTTCCCCTGCTGGGTAATGGCATGGCAAACGGAATCCAGGTCCGCTGGGTTCATCCTTGGCCGGATCGTTCTGTCACGTTTCTTCAAAATCGAACCCAGAAGCAGACCAGGACAAGGAGAGTAGGAAGAAGGTGAGTATTTATTTACAAGTGAATGTGAGTGGGTAGATACATCCAAGTGGCGTAGCGGGCAGCGGTGGTGAGTTGATGGGAGTAAATAGGTGGATCCAATGGGGAAGCGGAATCCTCCGATGACCAGGCGGGAATGGGATAAATGATCCGGGTGAGTAACTGAAGACAGAACAAACGGAGGTAAGTTGAAGGCAAGCAAGACGTACAAAACAACAAAACAAATTCTATCCAACTTGAGGCTGATACTATGGCACAACATACTGTTCATGGCTAACGATCCGGCAGGGAATGGATGTCAGGTCAGAGCTTTTGAAGGGGAGAGGTGATGATCAGGACAGGTGTGCAGATTACTGATGGGATACAGGTGCAGGTGAACATCGATCTCCCAACAAGCTAATCTGCCCGGCAACCAGACAGGGTGCGTTCCAGGACACCGGAAACACACTCCAGGACAGAAACACAGGCAAACACAGACTCAGGAAGCGGGGTTCGTGACAGTTATTGTATATTGTCAATCCTGTTGCCTAGTCACTTTACCCCTACCTACAGTATACTGCTGTTATTGTGTATTATCAATCCTGTTGCCTAGTCACTTTACCTCTACCTACAGTATACTGCTGTTATTGTGTATTATCAATCATGTTGCCTAGTCACTTTACCCCTACCTACAGTATACTGCTGTTATTGTGTATTATCAATCATGTTGCCTAGTCACTTTACCCCTACCTACAGTATACTGCTGTTATTGTGTATTATCAATCCTGTTGCCTAGTCACTTTACCTCTACCTACAGTATACTGCTGTTATTGTGTATTATCAATCCTGTTGCCTAGTCACTTTACCCCTACCTACAGTATACTGATGCTTCTGTGTATTATCTCTCCTTTTGCCTAGTCACTTTACCCCTTCCTACGTGGACATAACTACCTCAATTGCCTCGTATCCCTGCACGTCGACATTGTACAATTGCACGCTGACACAGTGTGGCCAGGTGTCACAACTGGCAGTGTCTGGGAGACCCATCAGGCATCGCACAATTGGCCCAGCAACGTCCGGGATAGGAGAGGGTTTGGCATGCCGAGATCCATTTCGCTCTAGCGACTTGTTATGCCGAGATCCATCTAGCTCTAGCGACTCCTGTGGTGGGCCAGGCGCATGCACGCTGACACAGTATGGCCAGGTGTACAGTGTTTCTTCCGACACATTGGTGCAGCTGGCTTCCGGGTTAAGTGGACATTGTGTCAAGAAGCAGTGCGGCTTGACTGGGTTGTGTTTCGGAGGACGTGCGGCTCTCGACCTTTGTCTTTCCCGAGTCCGTACGGGAGTTGCAACGATGGGACAAGACTATAACTACCAATTGTATACCATGAAATTGGGGAGACAAAAGGAATAAAAAATGTATTTTTTTAAATTTAATTAAAGGGCCCGGGAGAGGGATGTGGCCCGGGGTCATACTTTGCCCCCCTTGACTTACCGTTACATTATTTTATGGGACTGAAACATAATTGGGGCGGCAGATAGCCTAGTGGTTAGCGCGTTGGGGCAGTAACTGAAAGGTTGCTGGATCGAATCCCAGAGCTGACAAGTAAACAATCTGTCATTCTGCCCCTGAACAAGGCAGTTAACCCACTGTTCCCCGGTAGGCCATCATTTTAAATAACAATTTGTTCTTAACTGACTTGCCTGATTCATTTTTAAATGTGAAGATTTTTTTCCTGGTAACTACCTTGTACCAAGATAACGGTACCCAGTGGTATGGGTTCAAATTAATCAATTATTTATAGCTAATAATTGTCTAATTACTATATGTTCATGTAAATACCTGGTACTTTCTGTACTTTAAAATACAGTCCTACAGACTTACCTTGGCACTCGATTGTCTTACTCCACTCTCCGTTCTTGCAAGTTGCTTTTCCTCTTGAGCCTGTGTTTGGGCCGCTAAGGCATCCATAATCTATTTTGTCCCCATTTTCATATCTCTCTCGGTCAGGAATCAGCAGCATTCTGGTGTCTGCACCCTCGGGTTTACTACAGTAATCTGCAAGTGAAGCACAGACATGGACAAATACCCTCCTCCATACACTCTTTTGGCTCCTCCATTTCCACCACATCTTGTAAAAACAGTGTAACGTGTTACTCTGTGTGGAAATATCAATCCAATTGCAAGGTTCGACATTAAAGCTTGTACATGACAAGTGAAAATCAAAATAGTCGGGCAAGCAAAATATAGACTTAAGTTGTTCGAATGGAAGTAAAAAAATGAAAATAATAACATCAAACAATTACTCAGATCAGAATTGAATCAAAGTGTCCTCCGGATGTGATGTGTTGCGCACTGTTCTCACAATTTGGGGCGGCAGCATAGCCTAGTGGGTAGAGCGTTGGACTAGTAACCGAAAGGTTGCAAGATTGAATCCCCGAGCTGACAAGGTAAAAATCAGTCGTTCTGCCCCTGAACAAGGCAGTAAACCCACTGTTCCTTGGCAGTCATTGAAAATAAGAATTTGTTCTTACCTAGTTAAAAAAAAGTTCAAATAAAAATAAAGCACATCAGAATATAATGATTGTATTGCATTGAGAGCCACGAGCAGTTTTTCACTATATTCGGAAAGTATTCAAACCCCTTGACTTTTTCCATATTTTGTTAAGTTACAGCCTTATTCTAAAATGTATTGTTTTTTCCCTCATCAATCTACACCCAATCTACACCCAATCTACACCCAATCTACACCCTATGATTACAAAGCAAAAACTGTTTTTTAGACATTTTTTGAAAAAAACCATAAGTATCACAATTACATTATTATTCAGACCCTTTACTCAGAACTTTGTAGAAGCGCCTCTGGCAGCAATTACAGCATTGAGTTTTCTTGGGTATGACGCTACAAGCTTGTATTTGTATTTGGCCCACCTGTATTTGGGGAGTTTCTCCCATTCTTCTTGTCGCTGCACAGCTATTTTCAGGTCTCTCCTTCTTTTTTTTCTTTTTTTCCCTTTTTTTTACCCCTTTTTCTCCCCAATTTCGTGGTTTTCAATTGTTTTAGTAGGTACTATCTTGTCTCATCGCTACAACTCCCGTACGGGAGAGACGAAGGTTGAAAGTCATGCGTCCTCCGATAAACAACCCAACCAAGCCGCACTGCTTCTTAACACAGCGCCATCCAACCCGGAAGCCAGCCGCACCAATGTGTCGGAGGAAACACCGTGTACCTGGCAACCTTGGTTAGCGCGCACTGCGCCCGGCCCACCACAGGAGTCGCTGGTGCACAATGAGACAAGGATTTCCCTACCGGCCAAACCCTCCCTAACCCAGACGACGCTAGGCCAATTGTGCAATGCCCCACGGACCTCCCGGTCACGGCCGGTTACAACCGGTTACGACAGAGCCTGGGCGCGAACCCAGAGTCTCTGGTGGCACAGCTGGCGCTGCAGTACAGTGCCCTTAACCACTGCGCCACCCGGGAGGCCTGGTTTCTCCTTCTTTACTTCGATCCTGACTAGTTTCCCAGTCCCTCCCGCTGAAAAACATCCCCCACAGCTTGATGCTGCCGTCCTAGGCTTCACCGTAGGGATAGTGCCAGGTTTCCTCAAGATGTGACGCTTGGTATTCAGTCCAAAGAGTTCAGTCTTGGTTTCATCAGACCACAGAATCTTGTCTCTCATGGTCTGAAAGTCCTTTAGGTGCCTTGTCCTTCTGGAAGGTTCTCCCATCTCCACAGATGAACTTTGGAGCTCTGTCAGACTGACCATCGGGTTCTTGGTCACCTCCCCGACCAAGGCCCTTCTCCCCCGATTACTCAGTTTGGCCGGGCGGCCAGCTCTAAGAAGAGTCTTGGTCTTTCCAAACTTCTCCCACTTAATAATGTGGAGGCTACTGTATTCTTGGGGAGCTTCAATGTTCGAGACATTTTTTGATACCCTTCCCAAGATCTGTGCCTCGACACAATCCTGTCTCAGATCTCTACGGACACACATGTCTTGGTTTTTGCTCTGACATGCACTGTCAACAGTGGGACCTTATTTAGAAAGGTGTGTGCCTTTCCAAATCATGTACAATAAATGTAATTTACCACAGGTGGACTCCAATCAAGTTGTTGAAACATCTCAAGGATGATCAATGGAAAAAGGATTTTGAGTCTCATATGTAAGTAAGGTATTTATGTTTTTTGTTTTAAACAAATGTTCCCAAATTTCCAGAAATCTCTTATCACTTTGGCATTGTGCGGTATTGCGTGTAGATTTGTTTATTTAAACCATTTTAGAATAAGGCTGTAACGTAACAAAATGTGGAAAACTTCTACGGCTATGAATACTTTCCAAATGCACTGTAGTGTACTTAGTGAGTTATTTGCTCAGTTTTAGCAATTATTTTGTCTGCAAACAGGTTTCTTACGGGCATGAAACGTCAAGGGGGATGTTGCTCCAGGAGAGAGAGCAACATTCAATATGTAATTGAGGGAAAAGCTGTTTTTTAAACAATTATTTTTAAAGAGAGTGGAGTTCCAGCTTTCTGTGAGTTTAGCACATATTCTCAACATTAAATAATAAGGAAATGCTACCACTTTACAAACAGAGAATCACATCAAATCAAATCAAATCAAATCAAATTTTATTTGTCACATACACATGGTTAGCAGATGTTAATGCGAGTGTAGCGAAATGCTTGTGCTTCTAGTTCCGACAATGCAGTAATAACGAACAAGTAATCTAACTAACAATTCAAAAAAATAAAAAAAATACTGTCTTATACACAGTGTAAGGGGATAAGGAATATGTACATAAGGATATATGAATGAGTGATGGTACAGAGCAGCATAGGCAAGATACAGTAGATGATATCGAGTACAGTATAACATATGAGATGAGTATGTAAACAAAGTGGCATAGTTAAAGTGGCTAGTGATACATGTATTACATAAGGATGCAGTCGATGACATAGAGTCCAGTATATACGTATGCATATGGGATGAATAATGTAGGGTAAGTAACATTATATAAGGTAGCATTGTTTAAAGTGGCTAGTGATATATTTACATCATTTCCCATCAATTCCCATTATTAAAGTGGCTGGAGTTGAGTCAGTGTCATTGACAGTGTGTTGGCAGCAGCCACTCAATGTTAGTGGTGGCTGTTTAACAGTCTGATGGCCTTGAGATAGAAGCTGTTTTTCAGTCTCTCGGTCCCAGCTTTGATGCACCTGTACTGACCTCGCCTTCTGGATGACAGCGGGGTGAACAGGCAGTGGCTCGGGTGGTTGATGTCCTTGATGATCTTTATGGCCTTCCTGTAGCATCGGGTGGTGTAGGTGTCCTGGAGGGCAGGTAGTTTGCCCCCGGTGATGCGTTGTGCAGACCTCACTACCCTCTGGAGAGCCTTACGGTTGAGGGCGGTGCAGTTGCCATACCAGGCGGTGATACAGCCCGCCAGGATGCTCTCGATTGTGCATCTGTAGAAGTTTGTGAGTGCTTTTGGTGACAAGCCGAATTTCTTCAGCCTCCTGAGGTTGAAGAGGCGCTGCTGCGCCTTCTTCACGATGCTGTCTGTGTGAGTGGACCAATTCAGAATGTAATTGAGATGATGCACAAGTGGAACGGAGTGGAGCGTGCTGTTTGTAGTGAATATATACTCTATATAGGTCTACCAACGGACAGTTTTTGTTGGACATTACATTCACTGTTCGATCAATTACATTGCTATCTAGCAACAACATCAATAACAACAACAATAATATTACCCAGCTCTAGACAGATGGTATTCTACATTTTTGTCTCATTCTCTGTATGGTAATAATAATGATACTAATGTATTTCATTTTGTAAAGTGTCTTCTTGCATCATACAACACAATTTGGACTTGAGCTTTCACACAAGTCAAAAATCTGTCTTACTTTTCCAAAGGACAAGTGGGTAATAAAGTTCATGTCAAGCCCTGAAATGTAGTAAACGCAATAAGCACTTCAATGTTTACAGTACTATAGTAATGCCATAGACATTAAACACAAGAAGAAAGAGCATCCCCACCCCTGTTTTGGTTAAAAGCTGAGGGATGAAATGTTTCCACTCTCAAATTCATAGACATAGCTATGGATACAAGGATAGACCATCCATGATATCAACATTATACTTTGAACCATCTATTGAGGCTATATAGTGTTTGTTTACATTTACTTTGTTTACAAACAAAGGAGTAAAACAATCTTATATTTTGGGTTATGATGAGGTTCGACAGTTGAACTGAGCTCAGGAGTCATTTATAAGTTATGTTCTTCAAGAATCATTTGGTACATGTAATTCATTTAGAAGTCCAACAATGGGTGTAGCAACTGCAGATTTCCCTTTTAAACTGACCTTTGCCCTTGATGGTCTTATCCCACTCTCCGTTCTTACAAGTTGCAAGACATCCATACTCCACTTGGTCCCCATTTTCATAACGTTCTCGATCAGGAATCGGCAGCATTCTCCTCCCTTCACCCTCAGGCTTACCACAGTACTCTGCAGATGAAGCACAGCATGTTTGAACTATCAAAGTGCAACTAACTACATTGACTGAGATGGTCCCGCTTCAAATGACATTCAGTTTATAAAGCCTTCATGATGCGTTCATCAGCACTACATAAATGTATTACAAATCATCTACAACAGTATGTCATGCTTTATAAATGGTTCATAAATGGGACATAACTGTGTGAAATAATCACCAATGTCCAATGTGACATAACCCACTATGTCAAATATGATAAAATAATCTCCCAGTGCATTACTCATTGGCTTAATCTACCAACCAATCATCTCTACAAGAACTTCCCCCATGTGTCTTGTGCATTAGTCGGTCAGACGTCTTGGCAGTAAAGAGATTGTGTTTGTAACTCTTATTGGGATAGTTTTCCCCACAATCGACCAAAGATTATAAGTGTGTAGTCTTTATTCATCTGTGTGAAGCCATTAACTAGCTCTGTCCTTTGATAATTAGCTAGTTGGAAATTAGGGCTTGTTGTTTTTTTCTCTCTCTTGAGGCTAGGGGAATGGTTTCCACTAGATAGCAAAACCACAAAGTCAAAATTGGTTAGGGTTAGGCATAAGGTGAGTAGTGTGGTAAAGGTTAGTATTAGGTTTAAACTGAAACTCGAAGAAGGGAAATTGTGGAACTGGGCGGAGTTTATGACTTTGTGGCTGTGTTAAATTTTTGCTGTCAAAGGACATGATAACAAATACTTTATTCAGTAAGGTCATTCCCATACAATTCTATGGTCACTCCCACTAAGGCCAACTTTGAATGGTTGATATCCCAGGCTTATATGTGTGCAATAGCCTGTGGACGAGGTTTGTATCTGGTCAAACACAATTATTTCCAGAAGTTTATTAAGGGTTGGTAACAGGCTGATTGGTCAGCTATTTGAGCCAGTAAAGGGGGCTTTAATATTCTTTAATATTCTACTTTAGCTTCCCTCCAGGCCTGAGGGCACACGCTCTCTAGTAGGCTTAAATTGAAGATGTGGCAATATCATCTGCTATTATCCTCAGTAATTTTCCATCCAGATTGTCAGACCCCGGTGGCTTGTCACTGTCGATAGACAAAAATAATTTTTTCACCTCTTCCACACTGACTTTACGAAATTCAAAAGTACAATTCTTGTACTTTTGGTCCGATCTACTTGAATGTGTAGTGCCAGTGTTTGTTGCTGGTATGTCATTACTAAGTTTGCTTTTCCTTGCCAATGAAAAGGTCATTAAAGTAGGTTTCAATATCAGTGTGCTTTGTGATGAATGAGCCATCTGATTCAATGAATGAAGGAGCCGAGTTGGCTTTTTTCCCAAAAATGTCATTTAAGGTGCTCCATAACGTTTTACTATCATTCTTTATATATTTGTTTCATTGTGTAGTTTTTTAAATTTAGTTTAGTCACATGATCTCTTAATTTGCAGTACGTATGCCAATCGGTTGTGCAGCCAGACTTATTTGCCAAACCTTTTGCCTCATCCCTCTCAAACATACTTTTTTTAAATTCCTCATCAATCCAAGGGGATGTAACCGTTTTTACAGTCATTTTCTTAATGGGTGCATGCTTATTACTAACTGGAATAAGTAGTTACATAAATGCATCAAGTGCAGCGAGGTGCTGGCTAGCGGAGTGGAACACTTCAAAAATAAAGGAGAGCCGCACCCTCTAGGAGAACAGATGCAAAAATATTTATGTCCAATGTTTTGACAGACAAGCTGTCTTCATCAGGGTATATGTCCATCAGGGTATGATGAAGACAGCTTGTCTGACGAAACGTTGGACATAAATATTTTTGCATCTGAGATCCTCGATTGTGCAGCTCTCCTTTATTTTTTACGTGCTCCTCATTACACACCACAGACCAGCAAATATTCTTTACATCATCAACATATGAATCACTACAAAACTTGTTTTTATGACCTTTTATACACTATATTAGGCCCAGCGTTTGGAACTTTGGTTATCCTAGATATGTGTCACGCCCTGGTCTTAGTATTCTGTGTTCTCTTTATTATTTTGGTCAGGCCAGGGTGTGACATGGGTGATTTATGTGGTTTGTTTTGTCTAGGGTTTTTGTAGTTTTATGGGATTGTGTTTAGTATAGTAGTCTAGGAAAGTCTATGGTTGCCTAGAGTGGTTCTCAATCAGAGGCAGGTGTTTATCGTTGTCTCTGATTGGGAACCATATTTAGGCAGCCATATTCTTTAGGTATCTTGTGGGTGATTGTTTCCTGTCTCTGTGTTTTACACCAGTTAGGACTGTTTTCGTTGTTTTCACGTTTCTTGTTTTGTAGAAGTATATTGTTCACATTTTCATCTTTCATTAAAGATGTATAAAGATAACCACGCTGCATTTTGGTCCTCCTCTCTTTCACCTGAAGAAAACCGTAACAATTTGACTATTATATTGTGATCCCTGCATCCTATGGATTAGGATACTGCTTTAAAGTAAATATTTGCAGCGTTAGTAAAGATGTGATCCATACATGTTGATGATTTAAATCCTGTACCGTTTGTAACTACCCTGGCAGGTTGACTGGCAACCTAATCCAGATTGCAGGCACTGGTTACAGTTTGAAGTTTTTCCCTGAGTGGGCAGCTTGATGATAGCCAGTCAATATTTAAATCACCCAGAAAATATACTTCTATGTTGATATCACGTAAATTATCATCTTCGCTCGCTTGTAACCGCTAGAAAACACAAAAAACTGCTAGAAACCACTAGAAACTGATACAGACCGCTAGGAACCACACAAAAGACCACACTTGCCATTTTGGCACTGAGTTGGTTTTTGGAGGGGATTTTTTTTGCAGAGTTTTATTATTTACTCTTTACGTTGGATGGCAACAACAACTGCCCGAGTTACACCAGGAACGCACAAGCCTTCCATCAGTGCTCAGACTGTCCGCAATAGGCTGAAAGAGGAAGGCCTGAGGGCTTGAAGGCCTGTTGTAAGGCAGGACCTCACCAGACATCACCGGCAAAAACGTTGGCTATGGGCACAAACCCACCGTCGTTGGACCAGGCAGGACTGGCAAGTGCTCTTCACTGACGAGATGCGGTTTTGTCTCACCAGGGGTGATGTTCGGATTCGTGTTTATCATTGAAGGAATGACGGTTACACCGAGGCCTGTACTCTGGAGCGGGATCGATTTGGAGGTGGAGGGTCCGTCATGGTCTGGGGCGGTGTGTCACAGCATCATCGGACTGAGCTTGGTGTCATTGCAGGCAATCTCAACGCTGTGCGTTACAGGGAAGACATCCTCCTCCCTCATGTGGTACCCTTCCTGCAGGCTCATCCTGACATGACCCTCCAACATGACAATGCCACCAGCCATACTTCTCGTTCTGTGCGTGATTTCCTGCAAGATAGGAATATCAGTGTTCTGACATGGCCAGCAAAGAGCCAGGATCTCAATCTAATTGAGCACGTCTGGGACCTGTTGGATCTAGGGCAATTCCCCCCAGATATGTCCTGGAACTTGCAGGTGCCTTGGTGGAAGAGTGGGGTAACAATTCACAGCAAGAACTGGCAAATCTGTTGCAGTCCATGAGGAGGAGATGCACTGCAGTACTTAATGCAGCTGGTGGCCACACCAGATACTGAATGTTACTTTTGATTTTGACCTCCCCTTTGTTCACGGACACATTATTCCATTTTTGTTAGTCACATGTCTGTGGAATTTGTTCAGTTTATGTCTCAGTTGTTGAATCTTGTAATGTTCATACAAATATTTACACGTTCAGTTTGCTGAAAAAAAACGCAGTGGACAGTGAGAGGACGTTTCTTTTTTTGCTGAGTTTGTATTCCTGAAGTCCTGTCAAAAACATAAAAAGTGAATATGGAATTGAAAGCAGAAATTGTCGTCACTTTCCCTGCGTATCAGAAGGGTAATGTGCTGTTTCCCTATGATGATGTACAATAGTAGCTAAACGTAGCAAAGTAAACACATCAGTTACGTTTGCTCACTTTGTACAGTCTAGTCAGTCTTACAGAGCAATTGGTGGATACTAACACAATGTGGGCACTGCAAGCATGTGAGAAAGTGAAGGAAAACACATCCTTACCAGTCTGAGCTGATGAAGCATCCACATTCACCCATACCACCAGACACAGCAGAGTCAGAGTTGATTTCATGTTGATCAAATGGTAGATGCAGTAAAAATGGAAGGAGTAGAAGATAAATAAACAGTTAATGTTAATGTTTGTCTACAGTTCCAGCCCCCAGGGAGCACTGAAGAGAACCACTGTCCAGGGGGACTGACTCAAAATACTGGAAAACTCCAATATAGAGAATTTAATCAAACCATCACTGCGGTAAAAACACAGGTATAATTTTAGTGAATGATATCATAAATAGGACTGGTGGAGTTATGTCACACATGCAGAGAGCATTTGTGAACAGCAGTTTTCAGTTCTTTCCACAGATTCTCGATTGGATTCAGGTCTGGACTTTGACTTGGCACTTCTAACACCTGGATATGTTTATTTTTGAACCATTCCATTGTAGATTTTGCTTTATGTTTTGGATCATTGTCTTGTTGGAAAATTATTCAGCCCCTTTACTTTCAGTGCAGCAAACTCTCTCCAGAAGTTCAGTGAGGATCTCTGAATGATCCAATGTTGATCTAAATGACTAATGATGATAAATACAATCCACCTGTGTGTAATCAAGTCTCTGTATAAATGCACCTGCACTGTGATAGTCTCAGAGGTCCGTTAAAAGCCAAGAGAGCATCATGAAGAACAAGGAACACACCAGGCAGGTCCGAGATACCGTTGTGAAGAAGTTTAAAGCCGGATTTGGATACAAAAATATTTCCCAAACTTTAAACATCCCAAGGTGCACTGTGCAAGCGATAATATTAAAATGGAAGGAGTATCAGACCACTGCAAATCTACCAAGACCTGGCCGTCCCTCTAAACTTTCAGCTCATACAAGGAGAAGACTGATCAGAGATGCAGCCAAGAGGCCCATGATCACTCTGGATGAACTGCAGAGATCTACAGCTGAGGTGGGAGACTCTGTCCATAGGACAACAATCAGTCGTATATTGCACAAATCTGGCCTTTATGGAAGAGTGGCAAGAAGAAAGCAATTTCTTAAAGATATCCATAAAAAGTGTTGTTTAAAGTTTGCCACAAGCCACCTGGGAGACACACCAAATATGTGGAAGAAGGTGCTCTGGTCAGATGAAACCAAAATTGAACTTTTTGGCAACAATGCAAAACGTTATGTTTGGCGTAAAAGCAACACAGCTCATCACCCTGAACACACTATCCCCACTGTCAAACATGGTGGTGGCAGCATCATGGTTTGGGCCTGCTTTTCTTCAGCAGGGACAGGGAAGATGGTTAAAATTGATGGGAAGATGGATGGAGCCAAATACAGGACCATTCTGGAAGAAAAGCTGATGGAGTCTGCAAAAGACCTGAGACTGGGACGGAGATTTGTCTTCCAACAAGACAATGATCCAAAACATAAAGCAAAATCTACAATGGAATGGTTCAAAAATAAACATATCCAGGTGTTAGAAGTGCCAAGTCAAAGTCCAGACCTGAATCCAATCGAGAATCTGTGGAAAGAACTGAAAACTGCTGTTCACAAATGCTCTCCATCCAACCTCACTGAGCTCGAGCTGTTTTGCAAGGAGGAATGGGAAAAAATGTCAGTCTCTCGATGTGCAAAACTGATAGAGACATACCCCAAGCGACTTACAGCTGTAATCACAGCAAAAGGTGGCACTACAAAGTATTAACTTAAGGGGGCTGAATAATTTTGCACGCCCAATTTTTCAGTTTTTGATTTGTTAAAAAAGTTTGAAATATCCAATAAATGTCGTTCCACTTCATGATTGTGTCCCACTTGTTGTTGATTCTTCACAAAAAAATACAGTTTTATATCTTTATGTTTGAAGACTGAAATGTGGCAAAAGGTCGCAAAGTTCAAGGGGGCCGAATACTTTCGCAAGGCACTGTATATGGGGGATACAATCTTCCCAGCTCTGCAGATTCTGCTGCTTGGAGGCAGAGTCATTAAATCATGTATTTTGGTATTGTCCATATGTAGCTCGTGTTTGGACACAGGTCCAGGAATGGCTGAAGATTTGCAATATTTGCCTAGAACTAACGCTGCAGATAGCAATACCGGGTGATTTGAAAAGCCATAGTCAGTCAATCAATAATATAATAATTATATTAGCAAACATGTTTATTTTTAATGTACAATCTGTAGAAGCTATGAGAATAGAAAGGTTCAGAACTTTTGTGAAGCATCACAGCATAGTTGAAAAATATATGGCAAATAGAAATCCAAAATGGATGATGTTGAGAGATAGATGGGAGGGGTTGAATGGAGCTGAAGGGTGGGACTTATAACATGATAGCCAATATAAAACATTCGAGGTCTGTAAATGGATATAGGTTCATAAATTTGTGAAATAGCACAGTTACAAATAGAAATCAAACTGGATGGACATCAGAAATAGAGGAAGGACTAAAAACAAACAAAATATAACTATTGTTAAAGATTGTGTCTGTAAAATGTGTATGAGATGTATAAACTGAAGGTAGAAGCCTAACTTTTTATTAGTTTACTCCAATTGGGGGAAGGGTGGTAGGGTTTGCAAGGAATAATAAACATATATTCTTTAAAAAAGTATGTATATCTATATAGGTATGTGTATGTACAGTGGGGAGAACAAGTATTTGATACACTGCCAATTTTGCTGGTTTTCCTACTTACAAAGCATGTAGAGGTCTGTAATTTTTATCATAGGTACACTTTAACTGTGAGAGACGGAATCTAAAACAAAAATCCAGAAAATCACATTGTATGATTTTTAAGTAATTAATTAGCATTTTATTGCATGACATAAGTATTTGATCACCTACCAACCAGTAAGAATTCTGGCTCTCACAAACCTGTTAGTTTTTCTTCAAGAAGCCCTCCTGTTCTCCACTCATTACCTGTATTAACTGCACCTGTTTGACCTCGTTATCTGTATAAAATACACCTGTCCACACACTCAATCGAACAGACTCCAACCTCTCCACAATGGCCAAGATCAGAGAGCTGTGTAAGGACATCAGAGATAAAATTGTAGACCTGCAGAAGGCTGGGATGGGCTACAGGACAATAGGCTTGGTGAGAAGGCCAAGATGATGGTCAATCACCCTCGGTCTGGGGCTCCATGCAAGATCTCACATCGTGGGACATCAATGATCATGAGGAAGGTGAGGGATCAACCCAGAACTACATAGCAGGACCTGGTCAATGACCTGAAGAGAGCTGGGACCACAGTCTCAAAGAAAACCATTGGTAACACACTACGCCGTCATAGATTAAAATCCTGCAACGCACGCAAGGTCCCCCTGCTCAAGCAAGTGTAAGTCCAGGCCCGTCTGAAGTTTGCCAATGACCATCTGGATGATCCAGAGGAGGAATGGGAGAAGGTCATGTGGTCTGATGAGACAAAAATAGAGCTTTTTGGTCTAAACTCCAATTGCCGTGTTTGAAGGAAGAAGTAATGGTATTTATCATCATTAGTCATTTAGGTCAACATTGGATCATTCAGGGATCCTCACTGAACTTCTGGAGAGAGTTTGCTGCACTGAAAGTAAAGGGGCTGTATAATTTTGCACTCCCAATTTTTCAGTTTTTGATTTGTTAAAAAAGTTTGAAATATCCAATAAATGTCGTTCTACTTCATGATTGTGTCCCACTTGTTGTTGATTCTTCACAAAATACAGTTTTATATCTTTATGTATGAAGCCTGAAATGTGGCAAAAGGTCGCAAAGTTCAAAGGGGCCGAATACTTTCGCAAGGCACTGTATGTATATGGATATATATATTTACCCAAAAATTATATGTGGGATTGGAAATGATGCAGACTATTATATTGATGAAAGCAATATATCATGAAAGCAGCAATCTTTCCGCAATATTAAGCTGATCCAACCGTTACATTTATTTTTTAAAGAACAGTTCTTGTGAAAATACCCAATGTAGGAACTGTGTTGGTTCAGGCTATTAATAATAGGTCAGAAAACAACTCATTTTAATTTAATTTAATTTGTAGTATTTTTAAGACCACTATGTTAGATATCAGAATAAATAACTTGTGTTCTCGGTCTTCCACTATTGTTCAGCTACATGAGAGAGACATTTCTACAGTAATCTGATGTGCTTAAATTAAGATCTGAATTAGCATTGAGTGGTACAGGTATAACATACTGTTGTTAGAATGTGGATAAGATCCATTGAAACATTGTGTCATTATCCAATCACAAAGCCTGGACTAACATAACCCTTACTGTACATAAACCTTGTTCCCTGTATATTGACATGGCTAATGTTTGTTCCAGCAAGCCAGTGCCACCTTTTCCCGTCAAGCCATGTTTTCTAGGGGCAAAAGGGGAGGGACACAATCTATTTCTGCACCTTGGGAGTATGTCTGTACTGCCATGGCTCACCGTAGCCTCATATTAGCCAGCCAACTTGACGAACCATACATAAAACATGACATTAAACGTTTTCTTGCATATGAGAATTGAAGGACAAGATTCCTGCTTAAATTATCAGGATGCAAACAACAGGAAGGAACACGTCATCAAGGCACTATGTGATGATGATGCAGTTGAACATCACATAAACATTTGTCTGGTTGCTAAGATATTGTAAAACAATACTTTGTGAATCTTTATAGTGAACTTTGAGAATTTCATTCCCAGCACCACTAACTTGAGAAAGCTTGGTTGTGTGTGTGTGATCATATTATTCCATGGAACAATTAAAATAATCAAAGTAGATGAGTAAATATGAACCAGAAGCACTTTATTTCATGTTGGACAATCATGAAATACCATACATTTATTCAGACAATGAATCTGAAAATAATTTGAACAAACTATTGACAGGGGTTATTCATTGACATGTTTGCCCAACAAGCAAGTGGCCATCTCTTCGCGTAAGACGAAGCCACTATTGGCAATGAGGCAAGTTCATGACCCCATTTATACACTGCTGATGAAAACCAACACTACCTGGGCTCAGTCTAAGATGACCAGTACACATAAAAGTGGTATGATCTCCATGTGTGGCATAGACTTTTTGATCTTCCGGAGGATATTTAAATTGGATGTTCTGTGTGTTCATCAGCTCTTCATCCACAGTGCAGGGTTCTGAAATGAGAAGATTGTACAGGAATCAGTGTGTGAACGTGTCCTTCAAGGGCCACTGAAAATGATTTGTTTTTCATTTTAATGAATGATATCACTATACCCCTAGATCCTTGAGGAATGTCATTGTCAATGCCTCAGGAGCATGGTTCAACAGTTACATTTCAACTCAGAATGCATTTTTAAATAGTAATTAATCAATTGATCTTGATTTCCAATCCTGGGAATTCATCCTTACCGATCGCTAAGGGGGAGTTAGCATACGATTGGGTAGGAACTGGGCCAATGTTATTTTAGAGAGAACTTACTCAGACAGGTTATCGGTTGTGTCCAGATCCCGTCACGACACTTCTTGTACGCTGAAGGGGGATCAAGGATGTAGTATTTCTGGCAGACATAATGAACTGATTCTCCATTTCTGTAGCGTTCTCTGGTACCGCCCATTCTGTCTCCGTTATTGACATGTGGAGGTGGTCCACAGAAATCCTTGGGCTCTAGGAAGACATGGGTGACATCAGAGAAATACTAGTGATGAAATGTACCAAGCTGCTATTTTCCAAGCAAGAATAGTATTCCAGAAAACGTCCCTGCCTTTTCCAAAATGCGTTATTTTGCTACATTTTTTGTGAGTTGGAGATAATTGTAAATCTACTTAAAACAAGTAAATTGATTGGGAAGTGGAACAATGTGTCAAATCAATAAACATACAATTTACCATAACAAATTGGAATGGAGTGACTCCACTGTCCATTGACTGAGCAGGTGACCTCTGATTTCCCCTTCAGAACGTGTTTAGAGTTGCTACACTCAAACTGTAGCCTGTGTCCATTTTATTTATTTATTTATTTATTTTACCTTTATTTAACCAGGTAGGCAAGTTGAGAACAAGTTCTCATTTACAATTGCGACCTGGCCAAGATAAAGCAAAGCAGTTCGACAGATAAAACGACACAGAGTTACACATGGAGTAAAAACAAACATACAGTCAATAATGCAGTATAAACAAGTCTATATACAATGTGAGCAAATGAGGTGAGAAGGGAGGTAAAGGCAAAAAAAGGCCAAGATGGCAAAGTAAATACAATATAGCAAGTAAAATACTGGAATGGTAGTTTTGCAATGGAAGAATGTGCAAAGTAGAAATAAAAAAATAATGGGGTGCAAAGGAGCAAAATAAATAAATAAATAAAAATTAAATACAGTTGGGAAAGAGGTAGTTGTTTGGGCTAAATTATCGGTGGGCTATGTACAGGTGCAGTAATCTGTGAGCTGCTCTGACAGTTGGTGCTTAAAGCTAGTGAGGGAGATAAGTGTTTCCAGTTTCAGAGATTTTTGTAGTTCGTTCCAGTCATTGGCAGCAGAGAACTGGAAGGAGAGGCGGCCAAAGAAAGAATTGGTTTTGGGGGTGACTAGAGAGATATACCTGCTGGAGCGTGTGCTACAGGTGGGAGATGCTATGGTGACCAGCGAGCTGAGATAAGGGGGGACTTTACCTAGCAGTGTCTTGTAGATGACATGGAGCCAGTGGGTTTGGCGACGAGTATGAAGCGAGGGCCAGCCAACGAGAGCATACAGGTCGCAATGGTGGGTAGTATATGGGGCTTTGGTGATAAAACGGATTGCACTGTGATAGACTGCATCCAATTTGTTGAGTAGGGTATTGGAGGCTATTTTGTAAATGACATCGCCAAAGTCGAGGATTGGTAGGATGGTCAGTTTTACAAGGGTATGTTTGGCAGCATGAGTGAAGGATGCTTTGTTGCGAAATAGGAAGCCAATTCTAGATTTAACTTTGGATTGGAGATGTTTGATATGGGTCTGGAAGGAGAGTTTACAATCTAACCAGACACCTAAGTATTTGTAGTTGTCCACGTATTCTAAGTCAGAGCCGTCCAGAGTAGTGATGTTGGACAGGCGGGTAGGTGCAGGCAGCGATCGGTTGAAGAGCATGCATTTAGTTTTACTTGCATTCAAGAGCAATTGGAGGCCACGGAAGGAGAGTTGTATGGCATTGAAGCTTGCCTGGAGGGTTGTTAACACAGTGTCCAGAGAAGGGCCGGAAGTATACAGAATGGTGTCGTCTGCGTAGAGGTGGATCAGGGACTCACCAGCAGCAAGAGCGACCTCATTGATGTATACAGAGAAGAGAGTCGGTCCAAGAATTGAACCCTGTGGCACCCCCATAGAGACTGCCAGAGGTCCGGACAGCAGACCCTCCGATTTGACACACTGAACTCTATCAGAGAAGTAGTTGGTGAACCAGGCGAGGCAATCATTTGAGAAACCAAGGCTGTCGAGTCTGCCGATGAGGATATGGTGATTGACAGAGTCGAAAGCCTTGGCCAGATCAATGAATACGGCTGCACAGTAATGTTTCTTATCGATGGCGGTTAAGATATCGTTTAGGACCTTGAGCGTGGCTGAGGTGCACCCATGACCAGCTCTGAAACCAGATTGCATAGCAGAGAAGGTATGGTGAGATTCGAAATGGTCGGTAATCTGTTTGTTGACTTGGCTTTCGAAGACCTTAGAAAGGCACGGTAGGATAGATATAGGTCTGTAGCAGTTTGGGTCAAGAGTGTCCCCCCCTTTGAAGAGGGGGATGACCGCAGCTGCTTTCCAATCTTTGGGAATCTCAGACGACACGAAAGAGAGGTTGAACAGGCTAGTAATAGGGGTGGCAACAATTTCGGCAGATAATTTTAGAAAGAAAGGGTCCAGATTGTCTAGCCCGGCTGATTTGTAGGGGTCCAGATTTTGCAGCTCTTTCAGAACATCAGCTGAATGGATTTGGGAGAAGGAGAAATGGGGAAGGCTTGGGCGAGTTGCTGTTGGGGGTGCAGTGCTGTTGTCCGGGGTAGGAGTAGCCAGGTGGAAAGCATGGCCAGCCGTAGAAAAATGCTTATTGAAATTCTCAATTATGGTGGATTTATCAGTGGTGACAGTGTTTCCTATCTTCAGTGCAGTGGGCAGCTGGGAGGAGGTGTTCTTATTCTCCATGGACTTTACAGTGTCCCAGAACTTTTTTGAGTTAGTGTTGCAGGAAGCAAATTTCTGCTTGAAAAAGCTAGCCTTGGCTTTTCTAACTGCCTGTGTATAATGATTTCTAGCTTCCCTGAACAGCTGCATATCACGGGGGCTGTTCGATGCTAATGCAGAACGCCATAGGATGTTTTTGTGTTGGTTAAGGGCAGTCAGGTCTGGGGAGAACCAAGGGCTATATCTGTTCCTGGTTCTAAATTTCTTGAATGGGGCATGTTTATTTAGGATGGTTTGGAAGGCATTTTTAAAAAATATCCAGGCATCCTCTACTGACGGGATGAGATCAATATCCTTCCAGGATACCCCGGCCAGGTCGATTAGAAAGGCCTGCTCGCAGAAGTGTTTCAGGGAGCGTTTTACAGTGATGAGTGGCGGTCGTTTGACCGCTGACCCATTACGGATGCAGGCAATGAGGCAGTGATCGCTGAGATCTTGGTTGAAGACAGCAGAGGTGTATTTAGAGGGGAAGTTGGTTAGGATGATATCTATGAGGGTGCCCGTGTTTAAGGTTTTGGGGAGGTACCTGGTAGGTTCATTGATAATTTGTGTGAGATTGAGGGCATCAAGTTTAGATTGTAGGATGGCTGGGGTGTTAAGCATGTTCCAGTTTAGGTCGCCTAGCAGCACGAACTCTGAAGATAGATGGGGGGCAATCAGTTCACATATGGTGTCCAGAGCACAGCTGGGGGCAGAGGGTGGTCTATAGCAGGCGGCAACAGTGAGAGACTTGTTTTTAGAGAGGTGGATTTTTAAAAGTAGAAGTTCAAATTGTTTGGGTACAGACCTGGATAGTAGGACAGAACTCTGCAGGCTATCTTTGCAGTAGATTGCAACACCGCCCCCTTTGGCAGTTCTATCTTGTCTGAAAATGTTGTAGTTTGGAATTAAAATGTCTGAGTTTTTGGTGGTCTTCCTAAGCCAGGATTCAGACACAGCTAGAACATCCGGGTTGGCAGAGTGTGCTAAAGCAGTCCATACTTCATGTTGTTGTTGTTTTGGGGAATTCCTATCACATTCACATTCTTAATCTTCTCTGCAGCTTCACAAGTCACATCTATTATGGAGGGAAAAATAGAAAAATCACTAAATTGCTGTATAGCACATTTGCAAACCTGATGTAACTTCTGAAGGTACATATTGTTGTCGATAAAATGATTTGCTTAGTTTTGGCTAAAGTGAAATGTTTACCTTCACAGGTTGGGAAATGGTTGTTCCACATCCCCCCCGCGGCACACACTACCTGTGGGTTTCCCTTCAGCTGGTGTGCTGGGTTGGGGCAGCTGAACTTGAGCTCATGACCGTACTGTATAACACCATCATCATCTGGCAGACCGCTCACAACCACCCGTCCATCTGTAGCCTCGGGGACACAACTCACCACTACGGAGAAAGATCATATTGCAGGGTGTTGTACAGTCTATAACTTCATGAACCCTCTGAGTTACAGTGTAATGTGCATTGTAAAAAGTAAGTAAGATGTTATTCTGTATATACTATAATTAAGCAATAAGTCCTGAGGGGGTGTGATATATGGCCAATATACCACGGCTAAGGGCTGTTCTTAGACACGATGTAACACAGCGAGCCTGGATACTTCTATTAGCCGTGGTATATTGGCCATATACCACAAACCCCAGAGGTGCCTTTTTGCTATTATAAACTGGTTACTAACGTTAGATCAGTAAAAAGTTATTGAGGGGGTCATACCCATGGTAAACGGTACGATATATCACAGATTTAAGCCAATTAGCATCCATGAGCCGAACTACCCCGTTTATAATATTCAATGACTACATGGTTACCTTCACATAAGGGCAGGTGGTTGCTCCATCCTGCCACCATACAGGTTCTGTTGTCCATTTTGCTCACAATCTGATAACTACAGACATTAGTAAGGTGGTATTATTAAGTCTGTGACATCATTAGCAGTGTTCTAAGTTCATCCCGGTACTAGACAGGCTGGATTCAACCCCATACTAGATGGGCTGGATTCAGCCCTGTAATAGACGAGCTGGATTCAACCGCGTACTAGACAGGCTGGATTCAACCCCATACTAGACGGGCTGGATTCAGCCCCGTACTAGACAGGCTGGATTCAACCCCATACTAGATGGGCTGGATTCAACCCCATACTAGACGGGCTGGATTCAACCCATACTAGGCAGGCTGGAATGGGAGGACACAGGGCTATTGGAGTGGGGGCTATTAACAAAAAATATATCAAATAATAACGAAATTCAATCTTTAAAAAAAAAACTTGCCCATCATTGCAAGTGTATTTGATAGTGGCTCCAAAGACATAGTCATCTCCAACGTGGATCCTGTAGTGGCCATTGGCAGTTTCATCAGGGAGCTCACATGGTTTAGCTAGATGTCAGGAAACCGCAGGAAAACAAGATCATGATACAGTTTGTAAGAAAGTGATATGTTAACAGATCTTTTAGAGTGTTAAACTAAGCTATTATGGGGTTATGCTAATCATAACTGCAACTATAGCTATTTTGTTGAGGAAAAATGAACATACTAGCACTGATAATGTGGTTGTCTCACTTCGCTATCTTAAATGGATAGTTTGGGATTTTGGCAGTGAGGCCCATTATCTACTTCCCCTCATTGACAAAATCCCCAACTATCTCTTTAAGATAAATGCACTAACTATAAGTCGCTCTGGATAAGAAAGTCTGCTAAATGACTAAAATGTCAAATGTATAACAACAATATTGAATCTATAACATTGAAAGAAATACTCACGCTTGCATTTCCCCTGACGGATCACCACCCACTTATTCTTCTTACACTGATAACTTATTCTGCCTACTGGCACAAAGCCAAAGTTGCAGGAAAAAAGGACAATGTCGTCCTCTTTGTACTCATTTTTGATGCTTTCCTCAGTGACCCTGGCATCGGGCACATTTGGAAGCGTTCCACTGCACACTGACAGAGGAGCAGAGGAAAAACCTTTAGACAAACAGAGAGCTTGGCACTACAATGTTCTATGTTGTTATTGACACAGCCTTGTTCTGTTCAATGTTCTCTACCTATATAGTACTCTAAATACTCTAATTTGCTAACACCATTCAAACCAATGAGGGTTTGGAGTTTTAAAACCAATTATCTCAGAATCTTCTTTTTTTTTATTTTATTTTATTTCACCTTTATTTAACCAGGTAGGCTAGTTGAGAACACCTTTATTTAACCAGGTAGGCTAGTTGAGAACAAGTTCTCATTTGCAACTGCGACCTGGCCAAGATAAAGCATAGCAGTGTGAGCATACAACAAAGAGTTACACATGGAGTAAACAATTAACAAGTCTATTTAGCAGATAGAACCTTCAGCCCCCCCCCCCAGCAACTGATGAATACTAACACAATGTGGGCACTGCAAGCATGTGAGAAAGTGATTGAAAACACATCCTTACCAGTCTGAGCTGATGAAGCATCCACATTCACCCATACCACCAGACACAGTAGAGTCAGAGATGATTTCATGTTGATCAAATGGTAGATGCAGTAAAAATGGAAGGAGTAGAACATAAATATAGAGTGTCTACCCCAAGGTTAATGTTTGTCTACAGAGTTCCAGCCCCCAGGGAGCACTGAAGAGAACCACTGTCCAGGGGGACTGACCCAAATACTAGAATTCAATCAAACCTACATTGCGGGGAGGGGAAACACTGAGGAAAATGCTCAATGTAGGAACTGCATTGGTTCAGTCTATTAATTAATTGAGCAAATCAAATCAAAACAAATTTAAAAGTGCAAATCATTTGGTCAGCCATATAGAGACATATCTAATCTGAAGAGCATAGATTTAGAGATAGAAAGACATTTAGACAGGTAGCAAATACTTTGAATGTTGATTGTAATGATGATAAGCTCCATTTGTAAGGTCATTGATGAATCACCAGATATGCTGAACAAATGTGTACTGACATAAACCTCACATAAACCTGTCTGTTTACTGTCTATTGACATAGCTATGTTTGTTCCAGCAAGACAACCCTTTCCCGTCAAGCCGTATTATCCAGGGGCAAAAGGGGAGGTTCAAAACCGATTTAAAGTTGATGTTTTATTGACTTCTACACCTTGAGAGCATGCCAGGGTTTACCTCACATTAACCTACCAACTAAACAAAACACACAATGTTACATTTAACTTTTTCTTGCATATGAGAATTGAAGGTCAATATTCCTGCCTCAATGTGTAGAATGCAAAGAACACATCTATGACACTCAGTAACGATGATGCAGTTGAAATACTTGGCAAGGACCACAAGGACATTTTACTAGATATTGTCTGGCTGCTTTGATATTGTTAAAAATATACGTTATGTTTCTTTATAGTGAACTTTGATCATGTCATCCCCAGCACCACTAACTTCACACTGAGCACACACTGGTTGAATCAATGTTGTTTCCATGTCAATTAAATTGAACCCACGTGGAAAAGATGTTGATTTGGCATCTGTGTCCAGTGGGATGAGAAGGCTTGATGGTGTATGGGATAATATTCCAGGGAACAATTAATATAATAAATATTAGATTAGAGTAGATTAGTTTAGATTAGAGTAGATTGGATTAGAGTAGATTGGATTAGAGTATATTAGAGTAGATTGGATTAGAGTAGATTAGAGTAGATTGGATTAGAGTAGATTAGAGTAGATTGGATTAGAGTAGATTAGAGTAGATTAGTTTAGATTAGAGTAGATTGGATTAGAGTAGATTAGAGTAGATTAGAGTAGATTAGAGTAGATTGGATTAGAGTAGATTAGAGTAGATTAGTTTAGATTAGAGTAGATTGGATTAGAGTAGATTAGAGTAGATTAGAGTAGATTAGAGTAGATTGGATTAGAGTAGATTAGAGTAGATTCGTTTAGATTAGAGTAGATTAGAGTAGATTAGTTTAGATTAGAGTAGATTGGATTAGAGTAGATTAGAGTAGATTAGAGTAGATTGGATTAGAGTAGATTAGAGTAGATTAGTTTAGATTAGAGTACATTGTATTAGAGTAGATTAGAGTAGACTAGATTCGATTAGAGTAAATTAGATTTTATTAAATTAAATTGATTAAATTAAATTAGAATCAGAGGTACTTTATTTAATGTTGGACAATCATGAAGCTGAAAATAATTTAAGAAAACTATTGACAGGGGTTATTCGTTGACATGTTTGTCCAACAAGCCAGTGGCCATCTCTTCCCGTGAGCTGAAGCCACTATTGGCAATGAGGCAATTTCATGACCCCATGTATACACTACTGACAAAAATCAACACTTCCTGGGCTAAGTCTACTATGACCAGTACGCTTAAAAGTGATATAGTCCACATGTGTGACAGAGTGTTTAGTTTGATCTTTCTGAGGATGCATGAATTTGATTTTCTGTGTGTTCATCAGCTGATCGTCCACAGTGTAGGGTTCTGAAACGAGAAGATGGTACATGAATCAGTGTGTGAATATGTCCTGAAGATCAGGTGGCATTACAATTGGCTACAGTAGCAAGTCAATGTGCTGTGGTACAGGTTAGTCGATGTCGTTAGTACATGTAGGCAGGGGTAAAGTGACTGCATAGATAATAACAGCAAGTAGCAACAGTGTAAAGACAAAGGGGTAGGGGGATGGGGGGCTGTCAATGTAAATAGTCCGGGTGGCCATTTTATTAATTGTTCAGCCGTCTTATGGCTTAAGGGTAGAAGCTGTTAAGGAGCCTTTTAGACCTAGACATGGCGATCCAGTACTGCTTGCCGGCTTGAGAGGACAGTATATGACTTGGGTGACTGGAGTCTCTGACAATTTTTTGGGCCTTCCTCTGACACCGCCTAGTATATACAGTGGGGCAAAAAAGTATTTAGTCAGCCACCAATTGTGCAAGTTCTCCCACTTAAAAAGATGAGAGAGGCCTGTAATTTTCATCATAGGTACACTTGAACTATGACAGACAAAATCAGAAAAAAAAATCAGAAAATCACATTGTAGGATTTTTTATGATTTATTTGCAAATTATGGTGGAAAATAAGTATTTGGTCAGTAACGAAAGTTTATCTCAATACTTTGCTATATACCCTTTGTTGGCAATGACAGAGGTCAAACGTTTTCTGTAAGTCTTCACAAGGTTTTCACACACTGTTGCTGATGTTTTGGCCCATTCCTCCATGCAGATCTCCTCTAGAGTAGTGATGATTTGGGACTGTTGCTGGGCAACACGGACTTTCAACTCCCTCCAAAGATTTTCATTGGGGTTGAGATCTGGAGACTGGCTAGGCCACTCCAGGACCTTGAAATGCTTCTTACGAAGCCACTCCTTCGTTGCCCGGGCGTTGTGTTTGGGATCATTGTCATGCTGAAAGACCCAGCCACGTTTCATCTTCAATGCCCTTGCTGATGGAAGGAGGTTTTCACTCAAAATCTCACCATACATGGCCCCATTCATTCTTTCCTTTACACGGATCAGTCGTCCTGGTCCCGTTGCAGAAAAACAGCCCCAAAGCATGATGTTTCCACGCCCATGCTTCACAGTAGGTATGGTGTTCTTTGGATGCAACTCAGCATTCTTTGTCCTCCAAACACGACGAGTTGAGTTTTTACCAAAAAGTTATATTTTGGTTTCATCTGATCACATAACATTCTCCCAATATTCTTCTGGATCATCCAAATGCTCTCTAGCAAACTTCAGATGGGCCTGGACATGTATTGGCTTTAGCAGGGGGACACGTCTGAAACTGCAGGATTTGAGTCCCTGGCGGCGTAGTGTGTTACTGATGGTAGGCTTTGTTACTTTGGTCCCAGCTCTCTGCAGGTCATTCACTAGGTCCCCCCGTGTGGTTCTGGGATTTTTGCTCACCGTTCTTGTGATCATTTTGACCCCACGGGGTGTGATCTTGCGTGGAGCCACAGATCGAGGGAGATTATCAGTGTTCTTGTATGTCTTCCATTTCCTAATAATTGCTCCCAGAGTTGATTTCTTCAAACCAAGCTGCTTACCTATTGCAGATTCAGTCTTCCCATTCTGGTGCAGGTCTACAATTTTGTTTCTGGTGTCCTTTGACAGCTCTTTGGTCTTGGCCATAGTGGAGTTTGGAGTGTGACTGTTTGAGGTTGTGGACAGGTGTCTTTTCTACTGAAAACAAGTTCAAACAGGTGCCATTAATACAGGTAACGAGTGGAGGACAGAGGAGGCTCTTAAAGAAGAAGTTGCAGGTCTGTGAGAGCCAGAAATCCTGCTTGTTTGTAGGTAATCAAATACTTATTTTCCTTCATAATTTGCAAATAAATTCATTAAAAATCCTACAATGTGATTTTCTGGATTTTTCCCCCTCATTTTGTCTCTAACAGTTGACGAAAATTACAGGCCTCTCTCATCTTTTTAAGTGGGAGAATTTGCACAATTGGTGGCTGACTAAATACTTTTTTGCCCCACTGTATGTCCTGGATGACAGGAAGCTTGGCCCCATTGATGTACTGGGCCGTACGCATTACCCTACGTAGCGCCTTACGGTCAGATGCCGAGGAGTTGCCATACCAGGTGGTGATGATTCCAGTCAGGATGCTCTCAATGGTGTAGCTGTAGCACACCTGAAGTAATTTGTTGTTGTCCATAAAGAGATTTGCTTTGTTTTTTGCTGACCTTAAATGTTTACCTTCACAGATGGGGAAAAGACTTTCATCCTACAAGAAAGGATGTCCTCTAGGACACCTAGAGGGATCTGGATTGGAGAGATGACAAGCCTGAATTAGTTATATCTCTGAAACAACGTTTGCCTGATTCATATCCAATCACACGCTCACATCCCTATGCTATTCCCATGCTCATTCCCATTCCTAGATCATGGTGGATTGTTTGGATCAATTTCCTTTCAAAGCCCCCCTGTGATGTCTGACTAGCCAGTGGAGATAATAAGGGCCTAGGGATTGGAGTGAGGGAGAAAATTGGAACGGGGCTGATCTTCAGGACATATTCACACACTGATTCCTGTACCATCTTCTCGTTTCAGAACCCGAGGCCCTTGTAACCGTATCCAGTTTGGGAGGAACAGCTGATGAACACACAGAACATCCAATGAGCATATTAGACTGAAATAAAAATACACTCCATTTACCACATGGGGATCATATCACTGTTTAGTGTGCTGCTCATAGTAGACTTGGCCAGGTAGTGTTGGTTTTCATCAGCAGTGTATACATGGGGTCATGACTTTGCCTCTTTGCCCATATTGATCTCAGCTTACGGAAAGTGACGACTACTGTCTTGTTGGACAAACATGTAAATGAATAACCTCTGTCAATAGTTTGCTCCAATTATTTGCAGATTCATGGTTCCATGATTGTCCAACATTAAATAAAGTGCCTCTGGTTCATATTTACTCATCTACTCTTTAGTTCATTGTATTTTTACAATATTGAAGCAGCCAGACAATATCTATTAAAAATATTCCAGTGGTGTTCTTTGCCATGTATTTCAACTACATCATCGTCACTGAGTGAATCTTGAACATTAAGGCAGGAATATTGACTTTCAATTCTCATTTGCCAAAAAACTTTTAATGTTTAGTCTAGTTGGTAAGGTAATATGGGCTAAACCCTGGCATGCTCCTTAGGTGTAGAAATAGATTTTGGCCTTCCCATTTTGCCCCTGGAAAACAAGGCTTTATGGGAAACAGTGATTTTGCCTTACTGGAACAAACATTCTGAAGGCCATGTCCATAGACAGATTATGTAAGTACAGTATTTGAAAATCTTTTGTGATTCAATAATGACCATACATATGTTTTAATGGAGCCTATCAGCATTCAAACTAACTGTAGCCCTCAATGTATTTTTAGCTCTAAACTATCCACAGCCACAAGCCTTAACCTCACTGGTAGATGAGACTAGCTCTAAACTATCCACAGCCACGTGCTTTAACCTCACTGGTAGATGAGATTAGCTCTAAACTATCCTCAGCCACGTGCTTTAACCTCACTGGTAGATGAGACTAGCTCTAAACTATCCACAGCCACGTGCTTTAACCTCACTGGTAGATGAGATTAGCTCTAAACTATCCTCAGCCACATACTTGAACCTCACTGGTAGATGAGACTAGCTCTAAACCTACAGTATGTATATTAGAATATTGTAGATATGTATGTATATTATTTAGCTAAAACAATAATTGCAACACTAGTGGAAGAACAAGTATTGTCACGACTTCCGCCAAAGTCAGTCCCTCTCCTTGTTCGGGCGGTGTTCGGCGGTCGACATCACCGGCTTTCTAGCCACCACTGATCCACTTTTAATTTTCCATTTGTTCTGTCTTTGTCTTATTCACACCTGGCTTCACTCAACCAAATTCTGGTTTATTATTTAACCCTCTGTTCCCCATGTTGTGTTTGAGTGATTGTTTATTGAAATTCGGTCCGTCTGAGGGTGCTCAATATGTTACTTTGTATATTTGTATTTTTGAGTAAAGCACGTTTATTACTCATATCTGCTATCCTGCGCCTGACTCTCTACACCAGCTAGACACAGGATCATTGCAGCAGCAGACGCCCTGCCCTCCCTGTTCCATTGGAGGAGCACGTTCAGCAGCACACAACCATTTTGCAATGTCCGGGCACCGCATGGATCGTGTGCTGAAGACAATGGATCTTTTGGAGAGAGAAGGAGGTTTTCCAGGGCCTCCACCAGCCCTACTACAGCAGGTCCCACTGTCCACCCCTCCTTCACCCGGTACCAGCGGGATTCGACTCGCGTTCCCAAGGGAGTATGAAGCGACAGCTGCCTGATGCCAGGGGTTTCTACTCCAGCTGGATCTCTACCTGACGACCGTCCACCCGGCGTGTCTGTCCTCATCTCCTGTCTCTCAGACAAAGCCCTGGAGTGGGTCATAGCCATATGGAGTGAGGGAGATGGGGCGTTGGACCATTACACAGAGTTCACCCGCCGCTTTGGAGCAGTGTTCGACCACCCGCTTGAGGGTCGAGTGGCGGGTGAACGTCTGTTCCACCTGAGGCAGGGGACGAGGAGTGTGCAGAATTTCGCCTTGGACTTCCGAACCCTGGCAGCCAGCGCGGGATGTAACGACAGAGCCCAGATTGATCACTACAGGTGCAGTCTGCGCAAAGACGTCCGTCGGGAGATGGCCTGCCGAGACACCACCCTCACATTGGACCAGCTGGTGGACCTGTCCATCCGGCTGGATAACCTGCTGACTTCCCGCGGAGAATCTGCAGAGAGAACAATAGGGTGGTTGTGTCATTACTGTTTTTTTCAGTGTTCCTTGGTCTCTTTTGTCCCACAATCTTGTTGTGCACCATAACCGCAAGGCGTGCCCCTTCCCTCATGCTGGTGAATCCAAAATGCTGCCGCTTTAGGGTATTTTTCAGCAGAACACTGTGGAAGGACACCAGATTACCTGAGTTTTACAAAGAGAAAAGGTAAAAAGAGAAAGGGGTGAGACTTGTTTGATGACATGGTCTGAAAGGTACTCTGTGGTCCTCAGGCTACATCCAACCACCTGGAACCCCAAGCTCATTCCAGCTTGTTGTTTGGATAATTTTTAAGTGTGTTATATATCGATCGAGCTTGGGGTTACAGCTCGAACGAGCTGTTGGATGTTGCCTGAAGACCAAAGAGTATTTTCAGACCATATAGTTCTGACAATATGCTGTAGCAGAGTCAGGATGAAATTTCCATTTAAGGCGTGACCAGGCCCTCTAGTGGCCTGGGCCTGTAATAGTAGGTTGTTTTCTCTTCAGCTGTGCTGAAATACTGTAGTAGTTAGCTATCCTGGCAGACACTGAGGTCCTTCTGCTGCTGAGAAATATCTTTATCTTTCTAGGGATTTTAGCATTCTATTTTTCATGTGGCTCATATATATATATATATATACGTGGCAAAATAAATGAGGTTCTATTCAATGATGTATTTGCAGCATGTGACAAATAAAGGTGGATTTGATTTTGTTGTGCAGCATTTGATAAAAGTAGCAAGCAAACACATCAGTTATGTTTACCCACATTGTATAGTCAGAGTCTTACAGAGCAATTAGTGAATACTTGGAGGGCACTATGGTGTTGAACGCTGAACTATAGTCAATGAACAGTATTCTCACATAGGTGTTCCTTTTGTCCAGGTGGGAAAGGGCAGGCATCTGTTGATCTGTTGGGGTGGTATTTGAATTGGAGCGGGTTCAGGGTTTCTGAGATGATGGTGTTCATGTCAGCCATGATCAGCCTTTCGAAGTATTTCATGCCTACAGATGTGAGCGCTACGAGGCTGTAGTCAATTCGGCAGGTTAGCTTGGCGTTCTTGGGTACAGAGACTATGGCGGTCTGCCTTGAAACCAGAAGTATATAGACAACTGCTCGTCAAACATCTCATTCCAAAATCATTAATTGTCACTGTCCTTGAGCTTGTCTCCACCCCTCCAGGTGTCACTAATTATCCCCGGGGGATTATACCTGTGTTTTCTGTTTCTCTGTGCCACTTCGTCTTGTTGCCAAGTCAACCAGCATTTATCTCCTAGCCCCTACTTTTCCCCAGTCTCTGTTTTTTCCTAGTCCTCCTGGTTTTGACCCGTGCCTGTCCTGACACCAACCCGCCTGCCTGACCATTCTTCCTGCCCCGACCTCGAGCTGCCTAACACCTTGTACTGTTTGGAGACAGACATGGTTACTGAACCCCTGCCTGTCCCGACCTCGAGACTGTATAACGCTCTGTACTCTTTGAACTCTGACCTGGTTTATGAACTCTCACCTGTAACACGATCTGCCTTTTGACTACCCCTTGGGTTATAATAAATATTAGAGCTCAACCATCTGCCTCCTGTGTCTGCATATGGGTCTCGACTTGTGCCCTTATATTAATATGGTGTTGGTCCCCCCTTTGCTGCTATAACAGCCTCCACTCTTCTGTGAAGGTTTTCCACTAGATGTTTGAAATTGCTGCAGGGTCTTGCTTCCATTCAGCCACAAGAGCATTAGTGAGGTCTGATGTTGGGCGATTAGGCTGGTTCGCATTCGGCATTCCAATTCATCCCAAAGGTGTTTAATGGGGTTGAGGTCAGTGCAAGTTCTTCCATACCGATCTCGGTAAACCCATTCTTTATGGACCTCTCTTTATGCACTGTGTTTTCAAATCAAATCACATTTTATTGGTCACATACACTTGATTAGATGATATTATTGAAAGTGTAGCGAAGTGCTTGTGCTTCTAGTTCTGACAGTGCAACACTATCTTAAGAAGTTAATTTAACAATTTAACAA
>NW_022263508.1:0-52590 GCF_002021735.2 Oncorhynchus kisutch | reverse complement strand
TTGTCCTGGACAATAGACATGCTTCATTTGCTGGGCCTTCACTCCAGAACTGAGAGTGTGAGACAATTTCATCTCTCTGAGGAGGAGAAGATTTCCTTTGAGATGAGGTACATGTGACTGTGAGATAAACCAATTACAGAAAATCTGTGTTTTCAGTCTTCTCTTTCTGTGGAACATATCAAATATGACCGGGAGATTTGAAGATTTTTGGGCTGAAGGGAGTAAGAAAATCAGAGGGAAGAATTGTTATTGATTTCTGAACCAGAAAGCAGACACACAAAGGAAGAGGCTATGTATTTTTACACAGAGGAGATGAGGTTATTGATGGGATCGTCTTGCTCTTCTTGTCTGGGGAAAATGCTGTATGAAAAATTCAATCTGGCTCCATTTCACCTTCCAGTAGGTTTCCTCTCCCAATTCCCAATCTTGCCTTTAATTAACTGAAGGATCAATCTCGGACTCAAAGGCCAAAGCCGCGGTCAGTCGACGTTGATGGCGATTCCACAATCAGGGTAAATTGAGACAAAATGGTCGCTCAATTTTCCTTAAATTCTGAGTGAGAGTCTGAAACTCCACCAAATTCCTCTAAAGCCCTATGAAGATAAACTCATCTGCTTACTTTTCTGCACTTTTTTCTATTACGAACTTCAACCTTTCTCTGTGTATCATTCTATTTCACAACTCATCTGGCTATTCTGTGAAAAATGACTTTACAAAATAACTTTACAAATAACATTTGACTTAATTTTATGTGGATTGATTTGATGTGATTGTATTCTAGCGGTACAGTCAAGTCACCCAGGGCAATGCTAGGATCATTGATCTGTTTGAGTTAGAGTTACTTTATTTCCAGCGTCAGAGCAGCTCTCTCATTGGAGCTCATAAGATCTGTG
This sequence comes from Oncorhynchus kisutch, assembly GCF_002021735.2. Taxonomy (NCBI): domain Eukaryota; kingdom Metazoa; phylum Chordata; class Actinopteri; order Salmoniformes; family Salmonidae; genus Oncorhynchus; species Oncorhynchus kisutch. Next base: position 51,697 of record NW_022263508.1, on the reverse strand, counting down.
GCTGGTTAAAAGAGACAGAATAATCCCCTGCAGCATGTCAGAGCTGCAGTCCCACTCGGGCAAAGGCTTTCATCTAAACCCCTGCGCTCTCCACAGATCTCACACACTGTGGATTATTACTGCTCTCTTCACTACATAAGACCTCTCTGCTTTCCATCCACCATGGGCACTGTCCCTCCTTCTCCCTCTCTCTCTCTCTCCCTCCCTCTCCCTCCTTCTCTCTCCCTGTCTCCTCTGTCCTCCCTCTGTACCCCTCTCTCTCTGTCCTCCTCTCCGCTCTCTCTCCCTCTGGTCCCTCTCTCCCTGTCTCTCTCTCTCCCTCTCCCTCGTCCCCCCCTCTCCCTGTCTCTAATAGGTCCCTCTTCTCCCTATCTTCTCGTTTTAAAACGACATGGTTGACCAGCCCATTCTTATCTCCTCATTGTGTTTGTCATTCATCATTAGCCATGTTCAAAACATTGTCCTCTGCTGTGTGGTGGTCCTCTAATACCCATCGTACTGTTATTAGTGTCTGTTGGCGCTGTTCAAGACGTGTTTGAAGACACAGCGGGATTAGGAATGACATTAGTTGACTCCCATAAAGCTGCCTGTGGACTGACAGAAAGCAGCAGGGGGAAAGAGCCTATGGACTTCCTCTATAAAGTCATGTCCCGTTTACACTCCTCATCCTCCTCATAAATCCTCCTGGTATATGGGCCTTGGTTGGACCTTCTTGGACCATACTCTTTTAGTTAGAGTTAAAACAGTAACATTGGGTATGATAGCCAGGCCACTTTTGCACTCCTATCCCTAGCCAGATGCTTACAATGCTTGACATTGCAGCGCTGCCACTATATCTGGGTGTAGGATGAAGTTGTCCCTCGTTTCCCCACTACTCAGAGACTGTTAAGATGGCGCTGAAGAGGATGGCTGACGTTTTACATGCCTGCAACTAATTTAGCAATTTTTTTTTTTTTAAAGCGTTGTTTGTAACTTATTTTTTAAAACTTATTTTGTACATAATGTTGCTGCTTCCGTCTCTTATTCCCGAAAATAACTTCTGGACATCAGAACTGGGATTACTCTCCCGGGAACAGGCCCAGATCCCTGTCATTTGCGTGAATAAAATAGGGAGGGAAAAAGGACGCAGATCGGGCTGCCTTTTGAGAATCTGTTGGCGAGCAAGTAAACTCCCACTGCCATCAATTCTACTTGCTAACATGCAATCATTGGAAAATAAAATTGATGACCTATGATTAAGATTATCCTACCAACAGGACATTAAGAACTGTAATATCTTATGTTTCACTGAGACGTGGCTGAGCGATGACACGGATAAAATAGAGCTGGAGGGATTTTAAATGCACCAGCAGAACAGAGAATATACGTCTGGTAAGATGAGTGGTGGGAGTGTGTGTCTTTTTGTCAATAACAGCTGGTGCGCAATGTCTAATATTAAAGAAGTCTCGAGGTATTACTTGCCTGAGGTAGAGTACCATATGATAAGCTGTAGACCACACTATCTACCAAGAGAGTTCTCATCTATATTATTCGTAGCCGTCTATTTACCACCACAGACCGATGCTGGCACTAAGACCGCACTCAACCAACTCTATAAGGCCAACTCTATAAGCAAACTAGAAAATGCTCACCCAGAAGTGGCGCTCCTAGTGGCCCGGGGACTTTAATGCAGGGAAACTTAAATCAGTTTTCAGAAACTTAAATCAAATCTTTACCAGCATGTCACATGTGCAACCAGAGGAGGAAAAAAAACTCTAGACCACCTTTACTCCAGGCTTACGAGCAAAAACGAAAGCAGGAAGTACCAGTGACTCGCTCAATACGAAAGTGGTCAGATGACGTGGACAGTACGCTACAGGATTGTTTTGCTAGCACGGACTGGAACATGTTCACAGATTCATCCAATGGCATTGAGGAGTACACCACCTCAGTCATCGGCTTCATCAATAAGTGCATCGACGACGTTGTCCCAACAGTGACCGTACATACAGTTGAAGTCGGAAGTTTACATACACCTTAGCCAACTACATTTAAACTCCGTTTTTCACAATTCCTAAATCCTTGTAGAAAGACCTTGTCTTAGGTCAGTTAGGATCACCACTTTATTTTAAGAATGTGAAATGACAGAATAATAGTAGAGAGAATGATTTATTTCAGCCTTTATTTCTTTCATCACATTCCCAGTGGGTCAGACGTTACATACACTCAATTAGTGTTTGGTAGCATTGCCTTTAAATTGTTTAACTTGCGTCAAACGTTTCAGATAGCCTTCCACAAGCTTCCCACAGTAAGTTGGGTGAATTTTGGCCCATTCCCCCTGACAGAGCTGGTGGAACTGAGTCAGGTTTGTAGACCTCCTTACTCGCACACGCTTTTTCAGTTCTGCCCACAAATTTTCTATAGAATTGAGGTCAGGGCGTTGTGATGGCCACTCCAATACCTTGACTCTGTTGTCCTTAAGCCATTTTGCCACAACTTTGGAAGTATGCTTGGGGTCATTGTCCATTTGGAAAACCCATTTGCGACCAAGCTTTAACTTCTTGACTGATGTCTTGAGATGTTGCTTCAATATATCCACCTAATTTTCCACCTCATGATGCCATCTATTTTGTGAAGTGCACCAGTCCCTTCTGCAGCAAAGCACCCCCGAAACATGATGCTGCCACCCCCGTGCTTCACGGTTGGGATGGTGTTCTTCGGCTTGCAAGCCTCCCACTTTTCCTCCAAACATAACGATGGTCATTATGGCCAAACAGTTCTATTTTTGTTTCATCAGACCAGAGGACATTTCCACAAAAAGTCAGATCGTTGTCCCCATGTGCAGTTGCAAACAGTAGTCTGGCTTTTTTAGGACTAATTTTACTGTGGATATAGATACTTTTGTACCAGTTTCCTCCAGCATCTTCACAAGGTCCTTTGCGGTTGTTCTGGGATTGATTTGCACTTTTCGCACCAAAGTACGTTCATCTCTAGGAGACAGAACGCGTCTCCTTCCTGAGCGGTATGACGGCTGCGTGGTCCCATGGTGTTTATACTTGCATACTTTTGTTTATACAGATGAATGTGGTACCTTCAGGCATTTGGAAATTACTCCCAAGGATGAACCAGACTTGTGGAGGTTTACAATTTTTTTTCTGAGGCACCACCTCTTTGCTTGACATCATGGGAAAATCAAAAGAAATTAGCCAAGACCTCCACAAGTCTGGACTCAATCTCAATCTCAATCGCACTCCACACTGCCCTTTCCCACCTGGACAAAAGGAATACCTATGTGAGAATGCTGTTCATTGACTACAGCACAGCGTTCAACAACATAGTACCCACGAAGCTCATCACTAAGCTATGGACCCTGGGACTAAACACCTCCCTCTGCAACTGGATCCTGGACTTCCTGACGGGCCGCCCCCAGATGGTAAGGGTAGGCAACATCCCGTCTGCCACCCTCATCCTCAACACTGGGGCCCCTCCTGTACTACCTGTTCACCCACGACTGCGTAAAGACAGTCGTAAAGAGGGCACGACAAAACTGAAAAGATTTGGCATGGGTCCCCAGATCCTCAAAATGTTCTACAGCTGCACCATCGAGAGCATCCTGACCGGCTGCATCATCGCCTGGTATGGCAACTGCTCAGCATCTGACCGTAAGGTGCTACAGAGGGTAGTGCGTACTGCCCAGTGCATCACTGGGGCCAAGCTTCCTGCCATCCAGGACCTATTTAATAGGCTGTATCAGAGGAAAGCCCATACAATTGTCAGAGACTACAGTCACCCAAGACATAGACTGTTTTCTCTGCTACCACACGGCAAGCGGTACCGGAGCACCAAGTCTAGGACCAAAAGGCTCCTTAACAGCTTCTACCCCCAAGCCATAAGACTGCTGAACAATTAATCAAATGGCCACCGGACTATTACATCGACCCTCCCAACCCTCCATTTGTTTTGTACACTGCTGCTACTCACTGTTTATTATCAATGCATAGTCACTTCACCCCTACCTACATGTACAAATGACCTCTAACCTGTACCCCCGCACACTGACTCGGTACCGGTACCCCCTGTATATAGCCTCGTTATTGTTATGTTATTGTGTTACTTTTTATTATTTTTTACTTTACTTTATTTGGTAAATATTTTCTTAACTCTTCTTGAACTGCACTGTTGGTTAAGGGCTTGTAAGTAAGCATTTCACGGTAAGGTCTACACTTGTTGTATTCGGCGCATGTGACAAATAAAGTTTGATCTGATTTGAACGGGATCTTAAGCACTTACAAATTCATAACATATTGTACGAATTGTAATTCGTAACATATCATATGGGATGGATGATGTTCTACACAATTGTGTACAATTTTTAGGGGACTTACTTTCAAAGTTACTGGCAGAAATGATACAAAACTTTTGTAGCATCACTTTAAGGTAAGGATTGGGGGAGAAAGCTGATCCTAGATTTGTACCGAGGGGAAACTTCACCCGGAGTATCGCCTCTGCGTTGATGCAGTCCATGGGCCAATGCTTTTGATGGAACTCTGATGTCATCAACCAGGGATATCCAGGCCATTTACACTTCTCTTAACACGTTGGGCCTTTGGTCCTGACTAGGTACATTCCCCCAGTTAATCAGACAGGACTAGGGTCCGGCCTTCAGTGGTTGACTTTGATGACGGGACGTTATTACTGAATACCACTCACTATAAAGGCTGAAGTGGCAGTAGCACAGGGACATATAATGGGACAGGTCATAGGTTCACATCCCCCACTGGGATGGAGGGAACACTGGACCACCCTGCTTCTCTCTGGGATTGCTGTCTATAGAGCAATAGAGAGACTGAACCAGTGTTGTCAGGCAACTAAAGGGAAGCCAAACATTATCCATCACTTTACTTAAGATATTACATATTGTTAGACCTACTAGTCAGCAGATAGATTGTTACATTACATTAACTGATGACACACTGCTCTTTCATGCACATTGTTGTAGTTGTAGAAACGAGTAGCCGTCCCCACTTCTGTAGACATGTCACTAAATACAGAACGTGTGAGAGTCCTCAGCTCTGGCACAAACAAACACATACACAGATCAAAAAAGAGCGAGAAAGAGAGAAAGCGAGTGAGTGAGAGGGAATTACCACCGCAGGCATCATTTCACAGCTGAACGCCTCTGTGGAGGATAATTGCCACGGCATTCATCAAGCGGTCGTCAACCGCCGTCGTGCTAATCTGCAGCCCCGGGCCTCATTGAGACAAACGAGGGAATCTACTGTTTCTGTCACACTTTAATTACATGCCAAGAAAAGGAACATCCAATCACATGCAGCGTCCTTCACCCCGTGCATCCTCTTAAGTAGGGCCCAGAGTTTCTCCTGACCACATGACCTAACGAGGAAATGATAAAAACTCTGGACCCTAATTACAGTATTATAGAGACCCTAATTACAGTATTATAGAGACCCTAGTTACAGTATTATAGAGACCCTAATTACAGTATTATAGAGACCCTAATTACAGTATTATAGAGACCCTAGTTACAGTATTATAGAGTCCCTAATTACAGTATTATAGGGAACCTAGTTACAGTATTATAGAGACCCTAGTTACAGTATTATAGAGACCCTAGTTACAGTATTATAGAGACCCTAGTTACAGTAGTATAGAGACCCTAGTTACAGTATTATAGAGACCCTAGTTAGAGTATTATAGGGACCCTAGTTACAGTATTATAGGGACCCTAGTTACAGTACTATAGAGACCCTAGTTACAGTATTATAGAGATCCTAGTTACAGTACTATAGAGACCCTAATTACAGTATTATAGGGAACCTAGTTACAGTATTATAGAGACCCTAGTTACAGTATTATAGAGACCCTAGTTACAGTATTATAGAGACCCTAGTTACAGTAGTATAGAGACCCTAGTTACAGTATTATAGAGACCCTAGTTAGAGTATTATAGGGACCCTAGTTACAGTATTATAGGGACCCTAGTTACAGTATTATAGGGACCCTAGTTACAGTACTATAGAGACCCTAGTTACAGTATTATAGAGACCCTAGTTACTGTATTATAGAGATCCTAATTACAGTATTATAGAGACCCTAGTTACAGTATTATAGAGACCCTAGTTACAGCATTATAGGGACCCTAGTTACAGTATTATAGATGCCCTAGTTACAGTACTATAGAGACCCTAGTTACAGTACTATAGAGACCCTACTTACAGTATTATAGAGACCCTAATTACAGTACTATTGAGACCCTAGTTACAGTATTATAGAGACCCTAGTTACAGTAGTATAGAGACCCTAGTTACAGTATTATAGAGACCCTAGTTACAGTACTATAGAGACCCTAGTTACAGTACTATAGAGACCCTAGTTACAGTATTATAGACCCTAGTTATAGTACTATAGAGACCCTAGTTACAGTACTATAGGGACCCTAGTTACAGTATTATAGGGACCCTAGTTACAGGATTCTAGGATATAACTACAGGCTATGACTAGGGACAAGAGTTTTCCTGGTCAGGTGATGTGGTCAGAAAGAACTAAGCCCTAGGCCTAGGCACAACCAAAAGAGAGCCCCTCTGAAGCTTTGATAAAGGGCTCGGAAGCAGTTGACACTCTTATTGATGCTGTGCATTGTGAAGAGCTTTTTCCTGAATCAGCTGTCCACCAGTCATTCTTTCACTCCTTCATTTCACACACTTTTATTTTGATTTGCTTCCTGTGCTTATCCATCATTCTCTGCTGATTGTTTGTTTTTGACAGGTGGAACAGAATGGGGAAAAGAAGGAGGTAATACAGAAGCTATATGGCTCTGCCACTTTGACTGGAACACACACTCCAACCTCTGCTCCACAGACTGTTGTTTCCTGGACATGTGTGCCTGCGTGTGTGTGTGTCTCTCTCTCTCTGTCTCTCTCTCTCTCTCTCTCTCTCTCTGTCTCTCTCTCTCTCTCTCTCTCTCTCTCTCTCTCTCTCTCTCTCTCTCTCTCTCTCTCTCTCTGTCTCTCTCTCTCTCTGTCTCTCACTCTCTCTCTGTCTCTCACTCTCTGTCTCTCTCTGTGTCTGTCTCTCTCTCTCTGTGGCTCTCTCTCGCCCTCTCTCTGTGTCTCTCTCTCTCTCTGTCTCTGTCTCTGTCTCTGGCTCTCTCTCTCTCTCTCTCTCTCTCTCTCTCTCTTGTATTTACAATGGTGTGTGTTCTTCACTGGTTGCCCTTTTCTCGTGGCAACAGGTCACAAATCTTGCTGCTGTGATGGCACACTGTGGAATTTCACCCAGTAGATATGGGAGTTTATCAAAATTGGATTTGTTTTCAAATTCTTTGTGGATCTGTGTGATCTGAGGGAAATATGTCTCTCTAATATGGTCATACATTGGGCAGGAGGTTAGGAAGTGCAGCTCAGTTTCCACCTCATTTTGTGGGCAGTGAGCACATAGCCCGTCTTCTCTTGAGAGCCATGTCTGCCTACGGCGGCCTTTCTCAATAGCAAGGCTATGCTCACTGAGTCTGTACATAGTCAAAGCTTTCCTTAATTTTGGGTCAGTCACAGTGGTCAAGTATTCTGCCGCTGTGTACTCTCTGTTTAGGGCCAAATACCATTCTAGTTTACTCTGTTTTTTTGTTAATTCTTTCCAATCTGTCAAGTAATTATCTTTTTGTTTTCTCATGATTTGGTTGGGTCTAATTGTGCTGCTGTCCTGGGGCTCTGTAGGGTGTGTTTGTGTTTGTGAACAGAGCCCCAGGACCAGCTTGCTTAGGGGACTCTTCTCCAGGTTCATCTCTCTGTAGGTGATGGCTTTGTTGTGGAAGGTTTGGGAATCGCTTCCTTTTAAGTGGTTATAGAATTTAACAGCTCTTTTCTGGATTTTGATAATTAGTGGGTATCGGCCTAATTCTGCTCTGCATGCATTATTTGGTGTTCTACGTTGTACACGGAGGATATTTTCGCAGAATTCTGCGTGCAGAGTCTCAATTTGGTGTTTGTCCCATTTTGTGAAGTCTTGGTTGGTGAGCGGACCCCAGACCTCACAACCATAAAGGGCAATGGGCTCTATGACTGATTCAAGTATTTTTAGCCAAATCCTAATTGGTATGTTGAAATTTATGTTCCTTTGATGGCATAGAATGCCCTTCTTGCCTTGTCTCTCAGATCGTTCACAGCTTTGTGGAAGTTACCTGTGGTGCTGATGTTTAGGCCAAGGTATGTATAGTTTTTTGTGTGCTCTAGGGCAACAGTGTCTAGATGGAATTTGTATTTGTATTTGTATTTTTTGGAACACCATCTCTCTCTCTCTCTCTCTATGTCTCTCTCTATGTCTCTCTTTCGTCCTCTCTCTATGTCTCTCTCTATGTCTCTCTCTATGTCTCTCTCTCTCTATGTCTCTCTCTCTGTCTCTCTTTCGTCCTCTCTCTGTGTCTCTCTCTCTCAGTCTCTCTCTCTCTCTCTCTCACTCTCTGTGTCTCTGTCTCTCACTCTCTGTCTCTCTCCCCCTGTCTCTCTCTCTGTCTCTCTCTCTGTCTCTCTGTGTCTCTGTCTCTCTCTCTCTCTCTCTGTGTCTCTCTCTCTGTCTCTCTCTCTCTCTCTCTCTCGCGCTCTCTATCCCCAAGGCCCCTCTACCTCTTTCATTTCAGTCTGATTACAGAACTAATAGGATGAGAAATGGAGCGCCGGCAGAATCGTTCACAACCCTCACTCCTGAGAGTCACTAATAAGTCAGGTAATAAGAACGGGTGGGTTTTACCTCCCCCTCCCTTTCATCTCACTGCAGAGTAAATAACACAATCAGTTAAAATAGTCAGGAAATCTTTAGAAATAGCTAAGCAAATGCTAACATAGAATGGGAATGCAGTGTCTCACTGCCCAATATGATGCAATAACAGAAGTGAATTATTGTTATTCTGCCATCACAGTAAAACCACACTGACTGGGCAGACAAAGAGAGGTGAGGGGCTCTCCTGGCACAGCGGGGGAGAATGAGTGGAGAGACACAGATAAAAGAGGGGAAGTGAGAGCATAGTTTCCTTCCTATACCCCTCTCTCTCTCTCCCTCTCTCTCTCTCTGTGTTCCCACACATTTGTTTTTGAGGTGTCTGGGGTCGTAATCGGCAAGCGATAGCCTCGTGGTCGCAGCCCTGGCATCTGAGAGATTAGGAGGCGGGCTGGGGGGCCATGGGAGAGGAGGACTGGGGTGCCATGGGAGAGGAGGACTGGGGTGCCATGGTAGAGGAGGACTGGAGTGCCATGGGAGAGGAGGACTGGGGTGCCATGGTAGAGGAGGGCTGGGGTGCCATGGAAGAGGAGGACTGAGGTGCCATGGGAGAGGAGGACTGGGGTGCCATGGGAGAGGAGGGCTGGGGTGCCATGGGAGAGGATGACTGGGGTGCCATGGGAGAGGAGCACTGGGGTGCCATGGTAGAGGAGGACTGGGGTGCCATGGGAGAGGAGGACTGGGGTACCATGGTAGAGGAGGACTGGGGTGCCATGGTAGAGGAGGACTGGGGTGCCATGGGAGAGGAGGACTGGGGTGCCATGGTAGAGGAGGACTGGGGTGCCATGGGAGAGGAGGGCTGGGGTGGCAAGGGAGAGGAGGAAGAGGAGAGCAAGGCAAGGAGGCGAGGGTGATAAATGTGCCAGATGTGCTGGAAGGAGGCGAAATAGGAGGCGTGGGGTTGGCACCAGGATCTGTCGGCTGGATCTGGGAGACTGGCCAGGTCCATTGTGTATAAGGGTAAGGGGAGGAGGGTACTGTCTGTTGAAAATACCTGCTGCACTATTGAATAGATTAACAGGGAATGTGGCCAGAGGGGGAGGAGGGTACTGTGTGTGAGTGTATGTGTGTGAGTGTGTGTATATATGTATGTGTGTGTCTGTGTGTGTGTCTCCTCTAAAACCTTAAGGGTTGTAGATAGATGCCATCGTATCAGTCTTAATTGAGGACAGATGCTACAGTACATCTGTTTCTCTGCTAGGGTCCACTGGCTGTGAATGCACAACCAGATCATTCCTGCTGAGCAGAGAGACTTCACGCTGCCTCCCTCCCTCACTCTGATCCTCTGGGCCTCTCACTAAAATCCCCTAATAACAGCTTTAGGATAGCAAGCTGCCAAAGAGGACTACAGAAAAGCTGCATCAGAGCACAGGGTGTGTAAGCACACTTACACAGAGTTACAAGGTAACACTCTCTCTCTCTCTCTCGCTCACACACACACACACACACACACAAACGGACCAGACTGTCCTTGCCCAGTAAAACCTCAAGGAGAATCTTTATTCTCCTATCATGATGTTTTTACAAGGGCTGCTATATAGATCTGAGAGCAGGAGTGCCTGTGTGAGATACAGTATGTCACTGTGTCTTTCATGCACCCTGCCTGTCCTCATCCTGTATGTAGCAGCTCTAGATGGGTGTTTTCTCGCAGAGAATAGGCAGTGTGTGTATGTGTGTCTGTCTGTGTATCTGTATGTCTGTTTGTGTGTCTCTGTGTGTGTGTCTCTGTGTGAGTGTGTGTGCCTGTGTATCTGTCTGTGTGTGTGTTTCTATGTATATGTCTGTATGTGTGTGTGTGTGTGTGTGTGTGTGTGTGTGTGTGTGTGTGTGTGTGTGACTATGCGTGAGTGTGTGTGTCTGTGTATCTGTCTGTGTGTGTGTGTCTCTGTATATATATGTGTGTGTGTGTGTGTGTGTGTGTGTGTGTGTGTGTGTGTGTGTGTGTGTGTGTGTGTGTGTGTGTGTGTGTGTGTGTGTGTGTGTGTGTGTGTGTGTGTGTGTGTGTGTGTGTGTGTGTGTGTGTGTGTGTGACTATGCGTGCAGTGGAAGATAGCCTACAGGATGGTAACTCCCTCTCTCCCCATATATGACGGAAAACAGTCTGTGTGAACGTCTGAGCATGCGTGTGTGTATCTGTGTATCTGTCTGTGTATGTGTATCTGTTTGTGTGTGTGTATCTGTGTATCTGTCTGTGTGTGTGTATCTGTCTGTGTGTGTGTATCTGTGTATCTGTCTGTGTGTGTGTATCTGTCTGTGTGTGTGGATCTGTGTATCTGTCTGTGTGTCTGTATCTGTCTGTGTGTGTGGATCTGTCTGTGTGTGTGGATCTGTGTATCTGTCTGTGTGTGAGTGTGTTTCTCTGTGCAGGGTAACTGCACTTGTACTACTAAGAACATATATATTACCTTTCTATGCCCTATGTGTCTAATTGGATGGACGCTGTACCTGAAACTGACTATGCAGACTATGTAGCGGAGAAGGAAGTGTATCATTGTCTCTGCAGTGCGAGAGCATACCTTTCTTTTGTCACCTCAAAATAACCCTACTGCATGACACACACACACACACACACACACAAGCTCACAGGAACACACACACACACAAGCTCACAGGAACACACACACACACACACATACACACACACACGTAGAAAGCTCACAGGAACACACACACACACACACACACACACACACACACACACACAAGCTCACAGGAACACACACACACACAAGCTCACAGGAACACACACACACACATACACACACACACACGTAGAAAGCTCACAGGAACACACACACACACACACAAGCTTACACAGACAGACGTCATCGGGGAAAGATTCTGAACCAGACGCATGTTTCAGTGTAACTGTTTACCTCAGTGAGGAGGACTCGGTGGAAACTGACAAAACTGTTGGATTCTGTCCCTCATTTCCTCCTCTGTATATATTTGATTTCCATTTAGAGGAAGAAAAAACTCCCTTATTTTGCATTCCTCAGCTGTGTGCATGGTAGTGGTAGGATAAATGCTTTCAAATTACACTCTTAATGAAAAACAAACACACACACACACACACACACGACTTCCCCATAAACAATCTGAATTGTATACACACACAGGAACCATTTGTGGTCGGCTGAGGTTTCCCCTCCGTAGGGGGAAGAGGAAATTGGATACACGCAGAGACACAAAGAGGAGTGGCACTTTGTAAACAGAGGGCAATGTTGTTTACCTTCCCCAGGAGCACGACCACCGCCTGGCGGAACCGGAGCCGCTGGAACACAAAGAGGTCGTAAGCCGCTGATACGGCCAGCACCGTCACTCCCTGCTCCTTCCACAGCATGCTGGATGCTGCGCAGACCAGGCTCCCCAGCAGCCACATCCACGTCCAGGCTCGGAGTCTACCACAGCCCCTGGTCTGGCAGTCCCTAGAAGAGGCCGTGTAGGCCGAGCGGAGCCCACAGTGCCTTGTGTAACAGAGAAGAGACAAGAGGAAAAGCAGTGCCGCACCGACGTCGGCCCTCCCCACCACCCCCGCCACGGCTTCCGTATGCACCGGGTGGGAGGCGAAGAGGAGCCCCACCAGAAGACTCCACGGACCTCCCCCCAGGAGGGGGCGACAGAGGGCAGTGAAAAGGCCTGTGACAGCCCCGTGGAGGCCCATGTTGACCAGGTGGTAGCCCCAGGGGCGCAGGCCGCCCAGGGCGAGGTTGAGGCGGAAAGAGAGGGTGCAGAGGGGTCGGAAAGACTTGTGGCTGCCGCTGTGGGTGAGCAGGGTGCCCCAGAAGTCATCATACAGGACGTTGGTCCACGGGGTCTCGGGGAGAAGGTCCTGGTTGGTCTTGATCGCACGGCTGTCGGAGAGAGAGAGAGAAAGAGAGAGAAAGAGGAGGGTCAGTGTCAGTTTGAATACCATTTAGATGAACAGGGGTTTTCAGTCAGAGAGAGAGAGATAAAGTGGTAGTCATTGATGTAGCGACCGTGAGAGAATGGCGCAGATGAACCTTGATGTGATAATAACTGTGATGGATGGAGCATGGTGTGAACACACACACACACTTTGTCAGGTGATTATTGGCCCCTGAGGCCTCTCCACTATCTCACAATTAACACATAATTAAGGCGAACACATGTACACTAACAGACTGTGACAATCGAGATGATTCACCCCAGAGACATCAAACTCTGCATGATAAATGACTCCTCTAACCACTAACACAACAGCTTCCTGGAAGAGTCAGTCAAAGACTTGCAGGACATGAACCATATACTGCAGCTAGCTCAATCAACACAGTCTATATACCACAGACCATACTGCAGCTAGCTCAATCAACACAGTCTATCTACCACAGACCATACTGTAGCTAGCTCAATCAACACAGTCTATATACCACAGACCATACTGTAGCTAGCTCAATCAACACAGTCTATCTACCACAGACCATACTGTAGCTAGCTCAATCAACACAGTCTATCTACCACAGACCATACTGTAGCTAGCTCAATCAACACAGTCTATATACCACAGACCATACTGTAGCTAGCTCAATCAACACAGTCTATATACCACAGACCATACTGCTGCTAGCTCAATCAACACAGTCTATATACCACAGACCATACTGCAGCTAGCTCAATCAACACAGTCTATCTACCACAGACCATACTGTAGCTAGCTCAATCAACACAGTCTATATACCACAGACCATACTGTAGCTAGCACAATCAACACAGTCTATATACCACAGACCATACTGCAGCTAGCTCAATCAACACAGTCTATATACCACAGACCATACTGTAGCTAGCTCAATCAACACAGTCTATCTACCACAGATCACAACCATTTGGCCTTCTGGGGACACACATGGAGCCTTTAGCTTTATCAGTGATAGCCTTAGATAGTGGTGGTGTCTGATGTGAAATACATGTCTTATTTGGAGAGTAAAAGAAGTGTTTGTATACGTTGCTTCATCTAAGCTAAATGCATTAAAAACGTGGCATAATGTATACTGTCAGTACACACAAACTAACAGTCAGTTTTGGGGGATTAGATAAGACGTATGGTAAAAATGGGACACTATAAACCTAAGAAGACACTGGTCTTTACTGCAGTAGTCTAATATGTAGAGTCCTGACTATTAGTGTGATGGAGGAGAGGGCCACCACTTGTTCACCATAGTTTCTATGACAGACATGGCAATTAGTGTTGATGTTTCAGATACTCTGTTCCCTTATCACAGAACAACAGAGTCTGAACCTGATATATCACTAGGTGTGTGTGTGTGTGTGTGTGTGTGTGTGTGTGTGTGTGTGTGTGTGTGTGTGTGTGTGTGTGTGTGTGTGTGTGTGTGTGTGTGTGTGTGTGTGTGTGTGTGTGTGTGTGTGTGACAAATGTCCGTGTGTGTGTGTGTGTGTGTGTGTGTGTGTGTGTGTGTGTGTGTGTGTGTGTGTGTGTGTGTGTGTGTGTGTGTGTGTGTGTGTGTGTGTGTGTGTGTGTGTGACCGTGTGTGACAATGTCCGTGTGTGTGTGACACCATGTCCATATATGTGTGTACTTATTATGTTGGGTTCAATTTGATCCAGTGGCGACTCTCTCTGTCTCACGGTTTGTTTGACTTGGGGGGCTCCGTTTTTCTCAAGCGCCAGTCAAACATTGTGTTTGAGTAAAAGAGATTGGACCGGGCGCAGCTCAGGACTTCCTTTGTGAGGAGATTAGGACTCGGTGCCAGCACAAGGACTAGATGAATTAGAATGAGAGAGAGAGAGAAAGAGAGAGAGAGAGAGAGAGAGAGGGAGGGAGAAATAGAGAGAGAGAGAGAGAGAGAGAGAGAGAGAGAGAGATAGAGAGAGAGGGGTCAGGAAAGACAGCAGGAGAAAGCGAGATGAGAGAGAATGAGGGAAAGTGACATGATAAGATGTGGAGAAAGGAGAGTGATGGGAGAGAGAGTGAAATGTCTAGAGCGAGAGATCCAGAGAGACGTAACAGTAGAGAGAGAGAGAGAGAGAGAGAGAGAGAGCTCTGATGTGGTAGTTCATCCCCATGGCAGTGGGTTAGTCTGTATTTTCTCCCTTTCTCTCCCTCTCTCCTCCAGCTGCACACACATCATGTTTTAGACAGTTGGAACTCTGTGTACCTTTGTTAATCACACCCATTCACCATCTAGGCTACCCCCTTCTCTCCTCCTCTCCTCTGTACTTACCCACAACCCATCACTCCTGTATCCTCACTTCCATAAAATTAACACAATAAAAAAAGGATACATTTTTTCAAAAGAACACCCCTTTTATTATTTTAAATTGAGGGGAGAGAGTGCCCGTCAGCCTGAGAGAGTGCCCCCCCCCCCTCACGTACGACAGTAGAATACAAAAGAGCCCTCTCTAAGTCAGTCGCTCCGGGAGACCACTCTATCCCACTTCAGAGACAGGGACAATGAAGCCATCAGCACAGCCAGTCAGCACTACTGTCACTCTCCCCCTTCAATATCTAGGCAGCATCCCAAATGACCAGGGTCTCTGTTCAAAAGTAGTGCACTATGTAGGGAATAGGGTCTCATTTGCGACGGATCCCTATAGCTCCTGTCCAGACCCTTACAGCCAGCAGAAGTGGGGAGAGAAAAGCGGAAGTGGGGGAAGTAGGGGGTCTGATTTAAATATTTTAATGATTTATCTCCGGTGAGGATTGAGACGTAGACGGGCCAAGACTCAGGGGAGGTTAAAGGGTGGCTACACTGGAGCTTGTTAGTGTACTACTTAATGCAAGACCCAAACACACACACACAATAACGTTGGCACAAAAATATAGGGTAGAACAAATACAGTATTAATATGAATTAACCTGTGGGAAAACAGGTAGTAAAGATACACTAGTATGATCCGAGATGAATCCTGTACAAACTGAGTGATGAGATAAGATGATGTGGAGCAGGGAATACTTAGGAATTGGCCGTATTCCGTCTTCCTCCCTCCCAGCCCCGTCCGTCTCTCAGCAGTGCATAGCCTGAGAAACTGACGCTTGTTTTTCCCATTGACAAAACAATCCTGGGAAACTGAGGAATTCTCCCTCTCTGCCTCACGCGACGACAGGCTGCACTGAGCTCTGAGGTCAGCACAGACACAAAGTGGTGAGGGAGAAATGAACCATTTGATCTATAGTATACTAATGAACCATTTGATGTATAGTACAGTAATTAACATTTGATTTATAGTACACTAATGAAACATCCACACCAGTTTAGCCAGCCATTCATAACATACTAATGAACATCATCACTCATCAGCAAATCTGCTATTATTTGTCTTATGAATGAATTAGAGGAAGTTTTGATTGCTGAACTGAAGGAGAAAGCTGTGGTGAGACTGAAAGAGGCTTGGATTTAGTGTCAGTGTTGATTGCTGTGATGTGGACTGAGCCATCAGTGTGTATTAGACAAGGACCCACACTCACAAAGCATCTCAGAGTAGGAGTGCTGATCTAGGATCAGGTCCACACCTGTCAACATTCACCTTTTGCTACTATTTCTGTCAAGTCTACGCATGCAGTTTGATCCACACATTTGATCAATCAGAAGTATACACCACACAGAACACAGAACGCACTGCAACTGCCTCTGTAACAAAATGCTGCAAGGAAAACGCAGCGTTCCATTGGAAATGAATGTACTTCTGCTGTACAAAAATGTCATGCTGCTGTCGGTGTGATCGAGGTGTAAGGCTGTAGTGATTAAGTTAAGACTCCAGACCAAGGTAAACATGCTGACCCAGCCAGACTGGAGAGAGGGGAGACACTCTGCTATCTAGTTAGTAAACACACCCACACATACACACACACATATATGGTTACCCTCACATGCACACATATGAAAGTGTGCTCACAAATGCACACAAACACACAAGTACACGCATCAACCCCAGCGACCCCGACACACCTGCTGTGTTTAGATCTGGGGATGGACTAGCCTTTAGTGTATGTTCCTCTTTATGTCCCCATAAAACAAACAGGGGACATTCATCAATATCTCGTTGCTAAACACTCCACTCCAGCCTTCGGTAAATATTTGGTCCTCCGGCCAGCCTGAATGTCTACAGAGTGTATTGTCCTGCACATAGACCACTGATGAATCCCAATGTGTACAGAGTTGTGGTATAGAGTCACATGACTTGGACTCGAGTGTGACACCAGGCACAAATTTGATGACTTGAGACTCGACTTGATAGAAAATAAAATAACTTCAGGCTTGACTTAGACTTGGAGCTTCAAGACTCGGGACTCGACTTTGACTTGAGACTGATGACTTGAAATGATCTGGCCAAGTTTTGTAATGTTTTGTCACTCATTTTGTGGCACAGAGTCTACGTGGATTAGAGGCAGAGGCAGTAGCCACAGAGGCAGTAGCCACAGAGTCTACGTGGATTAGAGGCAGAGGCAGTAGCCACAGAGGCAGTAGCCACAGAGTCTACGTGGATTAGAGGCAGAGGCAGTAGCCACAGAGGCAGTAGCCACAGAGTCTACGTGGATTAGAGGCAGAGGCAGTATCCACAGAGGCAGTAGCCACAGAGGCAGTAGCCACAGAGGCAGTAGCCACAGCATCTCGCTTGCAAAAAAACCTGCAACAGATTAGCTAGTGAAACTCACACGCGGCACTCTGATTGGACCAGCAAACTGTAAATCAACACAGGTTGAGTGGTGAACTAGCGAACAGATTGCTGATTTTCTGAACAACTATAGGATCCTTCTTATGCTGTCTGTCTGTCTGTCTGTCTGTCTGTCTGTCTGTCTGTCTGTCTGTCTGGCTGGCTGGCTGTCTGGCTGTCTGTCTGTCTGGCTGTCTGTCAAATTTTTTCCAGCCTGGCCACCAATTCCCAACATCAAGCTTTATAATACCGCCATCTGGCCAACTCTATTAGATTTCCCTCCCCTTATGGCGAACAAGGCCAGCTAATTAACCACATAGATAGAGCTGAGATGGACAGACAGCCTATTCACACTATGCTAATCACAGAGCCTGTGCATGTGTGTGTGTGTGTGTGTGTGTGTGTGTGTGTGTGTGTGTGTGTGTGTGTGTGTGTGTGTGTGTGTGCGTGCGTGCGTGCGTGCGTGCGTGCGTGTTTGTGCGTGTGTGTGTGTGTGTGTGTGTGTGTGTGTGTGTGTGTGTGTGTGTGTGTGTGTGTGTGTGTGTGTGTGTGTGTGTGTGTGTTTGTGCGTGTGTGTGTGTGTGTGTGTGTGTGTGTGTGTGTATTGGTAAAGTAATAAAGAGCTTCCCACATTAATGAGTGAAGCTTCCATATGTAACAGCTGATAAAAATCTACCTCCACACCATTATCATCCCTATGTGATTTGTTTCCCAGGCTTTCTGCTTGAGTGGGAGAGTACACTGAGTGGACAAAACATTAGAACACCTTCCTAATATTGAGTTGCACCCCTCCCCATTTTGCCCTCAGAACAGACTCAATTCAGGGGGGCATGGACTCTACAAGGTGCTGAAAGCGTTCCACAGGGATGCTGGTCCATGTTGACTCCAATGCTTCCCACAGTTGTGTCAAGTTGGCTGGATGTCTTTTGGGTGGTGGACCATTCTTGATACACACAAAAAACCCAGCCGTGTTGCAGTTTTTGACACAAACCGGTGCGCCTGGCACCTACTACCATACCCCGTTCAAAGACACTTAAATATTTCACCCTCTGAATGGCACACCTTCACAATCCATGAATCAATTGTCTCCAGGCTTAAAAATCCTTCTTTAACCTGTCTCCTCCACATCATCTACACTGATTGAAGTGGGTTTAACAAGTGACATCAATAAGAGATCATAGCTTTCACCTGGATTCACCTGGTCAGTCTATGTCATTGAAAAAGCTGGTGTTCATCATGTTTTGTATACTCGGTGTATATAGGGATTGGGCAGTAAACAGCTATGGCTTTACACATTAAAATGAGCAGCCTCCCTACTGAACGGATGATAAAGCCTGTCTGAACCATCTATCTATTGTACAACCCACAACAACCATCTATCTATTCTACACCCCCACAACAACCATCTACCTCTTTTACACCCCCACAACAACCATCTACCTCTTTTACACCCCCACAGCAACCATTTATCTATTGTACACCCCCGCAACAACCATCTATCTATTCTACACCCCCACAACAACCATCTATCTATTCTACACCCCCACAACAACCATATATCTATTCTACACCCCCACAACAACCATCTATCCAGTCTCCAATAAAACACATGGCAGAGATGCACCTCTTCAATCCATTGAATAAAGAGTTCTGTCCATCCACTACAGTTAAAATGTCATTCAGCTCTACACGCATGCTTCGGCCTCAATAACAAAAGCCCTTTTAATTCAATAGATCTTTGAAGTTACTTGAGTTAACTGATGGATTTCTCCTTTGGTTCTGCCTTGGTGGACTGGCCCAAACTCAAGTCGCAGGGGCCATATCACCTCTCTCTGAGTTAAACCAATCCTAACAGGATTAGAGAGTGATTATAGACCCTCAGTGTTTTAGGGACGTTGCCCAGGGGGCAGAGGTCAACCTATAATCTGATTAAAGCTCTCTGGACTCGACTGGGGTAGGGTGGTGATAGTGTGCGTGGTGGGCAGAATTTTGTGTGTGTGTTGGGGGGGAGGGGGTAAATATGTATGTATGTATGTGTGTGTGTGTGTGTGTGACATTCCTTATTCCTAGTTGTGACTTGTGCATAGGCACACACATAAAACACTGGCACAGTGGCATTTTAAAGTTGAAGCAGCAGAATATGTATTCCAAACACGAGCACTAAGTCTTAATGGCAAGTACAGAGGCACAGGCTAAGCCAAGTGAATGACCCAGCTTGCTAAAGAGGAACCCTGTTGTCTCTTCACCCGGGTTGACAGAAAGACTGGACTGAGGCTGTTGGGAGGGAGGCCATTGTTGCCTAGCCTACTGCAATAGACTTGTCTGGCAAGGCCCTGATCCAGACTGCTTCACTGGCTGTCTGGTCTGTGGTTTGGTCTGTGCATGTGTCCAACACAGTCGTCATATGTGTGGGGGTGAGGGGGGGGTATCAACTCACGCACGCACACTCACGTGCAAAACATACACACACACACAAACACACACAGCAGAGAGAAGAGGGCAGATGGAGGCCTTTGATTGATGGGGCTGCCACAGAGTACCACCTACTTCTCAGACATCTATTTTGGCTGGCCACTCAGCAGAATACTGAGAGCCCTTTACACAAAGCCCACATATCTTCACCATTAGCATAGCAACATTAGCATAGTCACTCTCCAGCTAGTATATTAGGTTCCCTGAATGTATTATCTAGGTTGCAATCCTCTCTCTCTCTCTCTCTCTCTCTCCGCCTGCCCCTTCTTCTCCATGTTGTATGTTTCTGTACTCTCTCACAGTCTTCCTTTCCTTATCATCATCCCCTTACATCATACATCATACTGTAACTCTGGTGGTGTTTATATATCTAATAACCCACAAGTCAGGAAGTTGCCAGGCGTGGGTGTGTCTAAACATCTCACGTCAACAAGACGCGGGCAGAACAATACCCTCTCCAGTCATGCCATAACACTTTCCCACAGTCTGACCCACACTGGTATAAACACTCAGTAGAGAAATCCATAAAGGCACACTGACACAATTATTAATGCATCACAAATGGCACCCTATTTCACATATAGTTCACTTCTTTTAACCAGAGCCCTATTGGCCCTGGTCAAAATATTATATTTGAATTATTATAGGGAATAGGGTGCCCTTTGGGATGCAGACACTTTCTGAGGGCCAAGAGCACTATGATGGGTTTATTTTTAGATTATTAGATTAGTCCAGCCTCTCTCTCTGGTTTCCTGGTTTGTGTGAAATGTGAAATGAATTTGTGTGTTGGCGGCCAACTCCGACACATGGTTGTTTGTCTTCTCAAAGGATGGAATGTTAAATGATAAACTGCTCTTGGATGCTAATCAAAAGACAGCATAGTGTAGTTGATGTGTGGGGAGAAAGACAGGGGACTGCACATTTGACAGTGTTTTAGCTGTAGGCTGACATTTCAGCTAGTCTTGCAGGAATGAAATAACAGTCATTCAAATGATATGTACTGTATTGTCTATATATTTAAACCATTAGTCTAACCTATATTAGTCTAACCTATATTAGTCTAACCTATATTAGTCTAACCTACAGTAGTCTAACCTACAGTAGTCTAACCTACAGTAGTCTAACCTATAGTAGTCTAACCTATATTAGTCTAACCTATATTAGTCTAACCTACAGTAGTCTAACCTACAGTAGTCTAACCTACAGTAGTCTAACCTATATTAGTCTAACCTATATTAGTCTAACCTATATTAGTCTAACCTATATTAGTCTAACCTACAGTAGTCTAACCTATATTAGTCTAACCTATATTAGTCTAACCTATATTAGTCTAACCTACAGTAGTCTAACCTACAGTAGTCTAACCTACAGTAGTCTAACCTATATTAGTCGAACCTATATTAGTCTAACCTATATTAGTCTATGTTACGTCCCCAGTTTCTGTGTTGTGGTTTGTTATGTGTGTGTTTCAGGATGGCTTCCTGAAATCCCCCAAGCAGCTGATTGGTCGACTCCATGGCTAATTGGAGCTTACCCCGCCCCCTCGTCAAGTAACATCTGTATCCGATTAGACTCCTTCTGAAGCTATATTAAAGCCAGTGTTCTGTTCAGGAGAGAGATTCATTGCAAAGATGATTGCTGAAAGATGATTGCTGAAAGATGATTGCTGAAAGATGATTGCTGAGAGAGGAGGTTGATGGCTGAAGGTTATATACTGTGTTGGTTGTTCTCAGTGGGAGTTCATTGCTGAAAGATGATTGCTGAAAGATGATTGCTGGAAGATGATTGCTGAAAGATGATTGCTGGAAGATGATTGCTGGAAGATGATTGCTGGAAGATGATTGCTGAAAGATGATTGCTGGAAGATGATTGCTGGAAGATGATTGCTGGAAGATGATTGCTGGAAGATGATTGCTGGAAGATGATTGCTGAGAGATGATTGCTGGAAGATGATTGCTGAGAGATGATTGCTGGAAGATGATTGCTGGAAGATGATTGCTGAGAGATGATTGCTGAGAGATGATTGCTGGAAGATGATTGCTGGAAGATGATTGCTGAGAGATGATTGCTGGAAGATGATTGCTGAGAGATGATTGCTGAGAGATGATTGCTGAGAGATGATTGCTGAGAGATGATTGCTGGAAGATGATTGCTGGAAGATGATTGCTGGAAGATGATTGCTGAGAGATGATTGCTGGAAGATGATTGCTGGAAGATGATTGCTGAGAGAGGAGGTTGATGGCTGAGGGTTATATCATGTTGGTTGTTGCTAACAGAGTTGGTATGTACTATGTTAGCTGTTGTTGGGAGCAGCTTTGGTATGTTCTGTGTTTGTTGCTTTGTCAGAGCTTCTTTAATGTCCTGAGTTCGTTTTTTTTTTCAGGTTTTGTTGTGACGTTTGTATTCTGTTTAATTTGTTCCTAGGGGGGGAAGGGGAAGGCACCTAGGGAGTGCTTAGGCAAGAGGCCCGCGGGCATACATATACCCGTAGTATATTCACTGTCTAGGCACACTAGGAAAGACCTGGGCGGACCATCCCCTGTATTTTGGTTAGCGCACCAGGTGGTGTTAAGGTAAGTAGTAGGTAGGTAGGAGAGGGGGTTTTGATATTTACTTTCTTTGCTTTGGTTCCGTCCTGCCCCTTTTCCCCAAAATTACCGTGTGACAGAATGAATTCCTTGTAAACAGTACAATTCTCTGCCTGTTGTCATCCTTACTCGCACCTACAGTCCAGACCTCTTTCACTTCACCGAGAGTGAGTTGTAGCAGGGTGTTACGTTCCCTCTTCATAGAGGCGTGCGTAACAGTCTAACCTATATTATTCTAGCCTAATCTATATTTCCATCCTTCCTGACATGTGGTAATGAATGAGGGTGTACTGTGTACATCTTTCCCATGCAGTAGACTGAAAATACTACAACCCATTACAGGGGCTTTAAAGCTGCCATCTCCAACAACCGATCCGGAGGAAAATATGTATTTCCGGATGGCTTTTTGCTTCAAAGGGAGCACTGCTGGAGGAAGGCGCCAGGAAGTGGATGTCTCCTCTTTGTCAGAGGGGGCTCCTTTCATGTCCCGTAAAACTTGTTTCCTGATTAGCAGCAAGGCCACAGCACAGCCAGGGCCAAGGACTCTGCACAGGGCACCTGCCAGGGCGGCAGGTAGCCTAGCAGTTAGAGTGTTGGGCCCGTGCCGACAAGGTGGAAATATGTCGATGTGTCCTTGAGAAAGGCACTTAACCCTAATTTGCTCCAGGGGCGCCATACTGCTATCCGGTGTACGTGGCCATTAAATAGTACAGTGCATCAAACTATGACACAGTCTTTGAATATTGTTTCACTTTTCAAATGACAATTGGACATGAACAAAATGTTTCTACCTCTCAAGATGCTTGTAGACGTAGAGTGTTGAAGTGGTCCAAAAATAGACTTATTTTACTTCTCATTTGGGACTGTCATGTTAAAGTAATGAGTAGCTCATTTCCTTGCTACAGGCCTAACAAAAGCAGTGTAGAGTGGCTGTTTTGTGACTTTCCCAGTGTTACATTTTAGGTAGGAGGTATGATCTGGTGAAGACAATCAGTGAGAGTGAGGGTCCATCATCTATATTTCAGCAGATCAAATCCGCTTCCATTATCTTCACCACAGAGCCTGATTGATCAGCTACGTTAGCCAGCTGCATCCAAGCAAACGGGACCGGAATGCCATGACCTCCGTGCCACCTCAGCTACAAGGGGTCCGGGACCCTCCGCTTGTCCGCTCGGTGACTGATGATGTCTATAAACAGTCCTGAGGAGTCCTCAGCCACACAAAGAAGAGGGGACAGGAAATCAATAGCTAATAAAGTAATGCCCCTGGGATGTGTTCTCTAAAGGCAAAACCAGATAGGATAGGATACACAGTGGAATACAGCACTGGGATGAAGGACTAGGGAGCAGAACTTCGCACCCTATAAAACCCTGGATTCATTCGATTGTCCAATCTGCAGTTGCCATATTCATTTTTGGTCGAATAAATTAATGGTGTACGCATTGATTTTTTCAAATGCTTCATTTTAGTTTTTTTAAAGAGCCTAGATTAACTGTAAGCTTGCTTTATGCCAATGTTTGTAATTAATGTAAATATTAACAAACACTAAAGCCTCAAAACATGGTTCAAACTATAATGTTGATATCATACAGTTGGAGTCGGAAGTTTACATACACTTGGGTTGGAGTCATTAAAACTCATTTTTCAACCACTCTGCAAAGTTCTTGTTAACAAACTATAGTTTTGGTCCTAAGTAGGTTAGGACTTCTACTTTGAGCATGACACAAATAATTTTCCCAACAATTGTTTACAGACAGATTATTTCACTTATTATTCACTGTATCACAATTCCAGTGGGTCAGACGTTTACATACACTAAGTTGACTGTGCCTTTAAACAGCTTGGAAAATTCCAGAAAATTATGTCATGGCTTTAGAAGCTTCTGATAGGCTAATTGACATCATTTGAGTCAATTGGAGGTGTACCTGTGGTATTCAAGGCCTGATGAAGACAGCTTGGCTGTCGAAACGTTGGTAATTACATTTTTGCATCTGAGCTCCTAGAGTGTGCGGCTCTCTTTTATTTTCAGGTATTCAAGTCCTACCTTCAAATTCAGTGCCTCTTTGCTTGACATCATGGGAAAATCAAAAGAAATCAGCCAAGACCTCAGAAACAAAATTGTAGACCTCCACAAGTCTGGTTCATCCTTGGGAGCAATTTCCAAATGCTTGAAGGTTCCACGTTCATGTGTACAAACAATAGTATGCAAGTATGGACACCATGGGACCACGCAGCCCTTCAGGAAGGAGACGCGTTCTGTCTCCTAGAGATGAACGTACTGTCACGATTTCCGCCGAAGTTGGTCCCTCTCCTTGTTTGGGCGGCGTTCGGCAGTCGACGTCACCGGCTTTCTAGTCACCACCGATCCATGTTTCATTTTCGTTTTCTCTTCATTGTACACACCTAGTTTTCATTCCATCAGTGTTCCTTATTTAACCCTCTGGCTTCCCCTTCTGTGTTGTGCGTGATTGTCGTTGTCAAGTGGTTTCATTTATGTGCTCTGGATATTTATGTTTATCCTTGTTGGAACATTGTTGATATTGAGTAAAGCTAAGATTTTTACTCATACCTGTGTCCTACGATGACTCCGCCTTATCCATTCACCTAGAACGCTGACACGTACTTTGGAGCGAAAAGTGCAAATCAATCCCAGAACATCAGCAAAGGACCTTGTGAAGATGCTGGAGGAAACAGGTACAAAAGTATTTATATCCACAGTAAAACAAGTCCTATATCTACATAACCTGAAAGGTCGATCAGCAAGGAAGAAGCCACTGCTCCAAAACCACCATAAAAAAGCCAGACTATGGTTTGCAACTGCACATGGAGAAATGTCCTCTGGTCTGATGAAACAAAAATAGAACTGTTTGGCCATATTGACCATCGTTATGTTTGGAGGAAAAAGGGGGAGGCTTGCAAGCCGAAGAACACCATCCCAAACGTGAAGCACAGGGGTGGCAGCAGGAGAGACTGGTGCACTTCACAAAACAGATGGCATCATGAGGTGGAAAATTAGGTGGATATATTGAAGCAACATCTCAAGACATCAGTCAGGAAGTTAAAGCTTGGTTGCAAATGCGTCTTCCAAATGGACGATGACCCCAAGCATACTTCCAAAGTTGTGGCAAAATGGCTTAAGGACAACGAAGTCAAGGTATTGGAGTGGCCATCACAAAGCCCTGACCTCAATCCTATAGAAAATTTGTGGGCAGAACTGAAAAAGCGTGTGCGAGCAAGGAGGCCTACAAACCTGACCAACTTATTGTGGGAAGCTTGTGGAAGGCTACCCAAAACGTTTGACCCAAGTTAAACAATTTAAAGGCAATCCTAACAAATATTAATTGATTGTATGTAAACTTCTGACCCACTGGGAATGTGATGAAAGAAATAAAAGCTGAAATAAATCATTCTCTCTACTATTATTCTGATATTTCACATTCTTAAAATAAATTGATAATCCTAGTTGACCTAAAACCGGGAATTTTTACAATGATTAAATGTCAGGAATTGTGATAAACTGAGTTTAAATATATTTGGCTAAGGTGTATGTAAACTTCCGACTTCAACTGTATATGGTCAGTCCATAGCTCTGTCTCATTCCATGTGCGCCGTTAGAAATGGCAGCTGTCTGATGAAAAGCCTGTTGGACCCTAACCACCACCACTCCAGCTCTCTGTATGAGACTCTCACCACTAGTTTGAATGATGGATGCTGTGCTGTTGATGGGAGGGGAGACCGGCAGGGTTATCTGAGGTCGCTGAGAGACTGCCTGTGGTTTCCATTCTAATAGCATAGAATCCTGCAAATCCTGTCTGTCTCTGTCTGTCTGTCTGTCTGTCTGCCCAGTGCTGTCCTCTGCTTACATAGCCTAGTATGTATTTTTAGAACGGTGGGAAAGTTACCTTGATAAACACTCACATAGTTACCTTGATAAACAGTCAATAAGTGCATCTGTAAATATTCTGGATGGTGAGAAAGTTACTCAGAGCAGTGACGGCACTTAGACTTCATGACATCATTTGCACTTTCCCCTAAACCAAAATGTCTTAATAAAGTTTATGCCTGAGAAAGGTAAACTGGTAGTTGTTCCTCTACAAAGCTGATTTACTGTATTTTAATTAGCCCAGCTGGGCTCTTCTTATTATTGGTTCAAACTATAATTGTTATATCATATAAGCTCTGTCTATGAATTTGAGAGTGGTTATATTTCTCCAGCCCCTCCCTCAGCTTTATACCAAAACCGTCTGGTTGTTGGAGAATGCTTTGTTATTGTTTCAACTGCTGATTGTGCCCTTTAAAAACGTAAAGACGGTGTCAGGGCCCATATTCCTAAAGCATATCAAATTAGGATTGGTGATCTAGGATCAGGTGTCCCTGTCCATGTCATCCTATTCATCATTTTCTAATAGGCAAACCTGATCCTAGATCAGAACTCCTACTTTGAGACTACAGGCCCTGACCTAATATAATATGGGATATTTTATCTTAATCAAACTCCTCCTCTCTCCTCCACATCAAAAACTAAAGGAACAGCTTGCAGTGGGGATATCCATTGTTAAGTATTTCCTCACGTGTAAGGAGTGTTAAAACATAGTGTAACACTCCACGAGGCATATTACACTTTAAAAAGTCATGAATATCCTGATGTCTGAATGAGAGCAGATTGAAGTGAGACACTGAAGCTGACAGCCTACTCTCACTCTGCACCCCTCCAACACCCCAAAGACCACCAGTAACTGCCCCCATCCCCTCCCCTAGACAGTCTAACGGATCATAAAAGCACTAGGGTGCTCATACTCAACTCAACGAGTGCTGTAACCCCCCACTTGCCTCTAGAGAAGTGCACTTAATAACCCGTGTATGTGGATCTACTTAAGAGGACTCCTCACCCTATAAATATCAGGGCCTCTGTATTAGACCTGTCCTCTATGTTTAGAGAAACGTCTAAATGGGCAGTTTGCTGTGAGTTTTATGGGGTTTCTGGAATACTTGGCTCCACTCAAATCCAGATCAAATTGAATTTAAATGGCCACCCATCGAGGCACCGCAGTCTCCTGCCAACTTTAACACCATAGATCCAACCCAGAACCCACCCATGGAATCCAGCCACCAAACAACCTCAATACAACCTCTTGTTCACTAGTATGCTCTGGGGGGAAGTTACCCTTACTGTAGGTACAGATCTAGGATGAGCTTCCCCTCCCCCAATCCAACCTTAACCACCAGCAGGAAAAATGTTAAAAAGATCAGCGTCTAGGGGCAACTTCACCCTACTAGGAGTAGTACCCCCACTATGACATGGAGGGAATAATTCACAAACAGAACAATGAGGCGGAATCTGAAGTGTTTCGATCCAATTAAGCATCTCAGAGTGGCTCTCATATAGTCTGGACAGTTAATTACAGTATGTGTTTCTGGCTGGCTAATTAGGATTGTTTCCTGTAATAAACAAGAGGCTTGATTAAAAACTGACACTGCAGTTTCCCCATCCACGGGCTCAGCATATAAATCACTGTCAGGATACCTCATCCTATTCCTGCTTCTCCTGCTATTGTCCCATCTACTGGGAAAGATTACACCATTTTCATGATGACACTAATATTGCTACTGCTAGATACCCAGCACTATAACTACCAGAACTCTAGCTAATCACTATTACTATCAACTCCCATCTAGCACATCCAGCTACTGCTACTACTGCTACTACCACAACAACTACTACTACTACTAGTACTGCTACTACTGCTACTGCTACTACTACACAACTACTACTACTGCTACTACCTCAACAACTACTACTACTACTAGTACTACTACTAGTAGTACTACTACTACTGCTACTACTGCTACTACTGCTACTACTGCTACTACCACAACTACTACTACCACAATGACTACTACTACCACAATGACTACTACTATTACTACTACTACCAGCTACTACTACTACCACTACTACTACCAGCTACTACTACCACTACTACTACCATCTACTACTACCATCACTATTACTACCAGATAATACTACTACTACTACCGGCTACTGCTACTACCAATACAACTACCAATACTACTACTACTACCACACATATTACTACTACTACTACCACAACTACTACTACTACAACTACTCCTACCAGCTACTACTACTACCACAACTACTACTACTACCACAACTACTACTACCAGCTACTACTACTACTACTACTACTACAACTACCAATACCACTACTACAACTACCAATACCACTACTACTACTACTACTACTACAACTACCAATACCACTACTACTACTACTACTACTACTACAGCAACTACTACTACTACCACTACTACTACTACCACAACTACTACTACTACTACCACAACAACTACTACTACTACTACCACAACAACTACTGCTACCAGCTACTACTACTACCAGCTACTACTGCTACAACTACCAATACTACTATAAATACTATTACTACTACTACCACAACTACTACTACTACTACCACAACTACTACTACCACTACAACTACCAATAATACTACTACTACAACTACTACTACTACTACTACCACTACTATCACCAATACTACCACTACTACTACTACTACTACTACTATCACCACTACTATCAACACTACTACCAATACTACTACTACTACCACTACTATTTCTTCAACCACCATAATACAGTAGTGCTGTAGTAGTTCTTTCTGGCTCCAGGTGCCAGCCCTCCTCCTCCTCTCCCTCCTCCTCCTCTCCCTCCTCCTCCTCCTACTCCCCCTCCTCTTCTCATTTCTCCTCCTCCTCTCCCTCCTCCTCCTCCTACTCTCCCTCCTCTTCTCCTTTCTCCTCCTACTCTCCCCCCTCCTCCTCTCTCTATCCTCCCCACCATCCATCCATCCCGTTGGCCCACTTATGGAAAGCTGGTGGCACAGTGACCTATAAAACTGGCACCTGCAGTAACAACATTATGGAAAACCCCCTTTGAATCAGTCCGGAGGCTTTGAAGTATTGAGGCCAACTAACTGAGACTAACTGAGACAGTGGCTGATAGAAATTGCTCAGAGTAACAGCCAGACTGTGTGTCTTCATGCCTATATTGTGTCTGTCCAGTGTCCAACAATGACCAATGGTTACAAAACAGACAAGACACAAACACACAAGTGCGTACACACACAAGCAGACTTACGCACAGGCAGACACACAGCGAGCCAGCACACCCACACACACACAAAACAAACACACACATGGCACACACACACTCAGCACAAAATAAAACCCTGCGAGTCAGGAGCAGGGGAAATGGAGAGAGGGCAGCTTGATTCAATTCATCATTTTCTGAAGTGCTTCCATGACAACAGTATTCCCCCTCTTTTCTCCTCTCCTGGGCACTAGAGGGGCCCCTGCACAGAGTGGAATAGAGTGGAATCACCACTTGGCAGTCTCTTCCCTGGACCCAGCTGTGTCCACTGTCCTTTGCCAAGGGATCACATCCCTTTTCCCTCGCTGCACGGACAGCCTACGCTACATCATGATCTGAAACGGTTTGAATTAGTCCACCAGTAATGTAACACACATCTGACTGCCATTTGTTCCACTATAAAGTAACACATTCTACACAATGTGAGACATGAAGGCATGGTACGGTAACATGCCATTTCCTCACCAAGATGAGGGGATTCATGGAGAGCGGTCCATGTTTTATGTATAATATACAGATTTACGATATCTGGCCTGTCTTTTGAGAGAAGTCTTCTAGGTTTAGGTCTGTGTCGGAGGGTTGAGACGGGGAAAAGTGTCATTTCTGATGACAAATGGATCTCTCGATGGAGGATCTGTGTGTTGTGGGGTTAGCCAGGGGAACAGCTAGAGAACAAAGGAGTGTTTTGTCTCAACCTCTCAAGGAGTCACTTTTTGTTCTGTAATCAGAAATCAAATTAAAACACTGCTATTTCAAGAGAGGAGGTAGATGTATTTTTAGATAGAGTGATTCAGATTGGCTCCAAAAATCCCCTGATTCAATCCATGTCAATCAGTCAGTAACACAACTGAGCGTGTACAGCACTCTATGGTCAGACACACTCATACCACGTTTAATTCCCCAGCAGGCTGCGGTAATCGACCATACAGCCCTGTATCAAATCCTCTCTGTGTTTGCTGTGACCACTTCTAACATTCCAACATTAACGGCATCGGGGCGGCCATGGCAGGGCCTCAGTCCAGCCACGACCCCAAACCAAACTTTCTTGTTCTCATACACCGGCTGTGTCAGAAAACCTAACTAGCCGTCAAATCCTTGATTCCTCCATCCTTGTTTCCTCCATTCCTCTCAAAGCTCACTGGATGAGAGGATCAAAGGTCCCGCCCTCAAACCTCCGCCTCCAATGTGCTTTGAGAGGAATGAGGAAACCAGGATGGAGGAACAAAGGATTTGACGGCTAGTAATGTTTTCAGACACAGTTCTAAACACAGCACGTGGTCGCCCCGACAACATAAATTACGCCACCAAACCACATCCAAGCGCAATTGATTAAAGAGCCTGAGACTAATAAATTATTACGGCGTCAGAACTCAGCGTAATGGATGTTGAATCTATATCCCCACAGGGGGGTTTAATATTAACCGAGTTTGTCAAACTATCAATGGGTGTTCCAAAAATATAGGCCCGCTTTAAACGCTCTGGGAATATAGCATTATAAAACCATAAAACACATCATATAGAGTAGTAAAACTGTACAATACTCCCTTTGAAATGGCCCATGGGGGCAACTAGACATGACATAATACAGTAATCAGAGAAGACATTGTTGTGTATTTATGAAGGACTTTGTTACAAATGACAGTTTGTTTGCAAGTGGGCCTATGTATTATTTGGTTAAGACATGCGATTCACAGTTTTGTCAAGGCACTGTGAAAAAACCCACAGCTTGGTCTACTAATAGCACCACTGATAGAGAAGCATCAGAGGAAGAATTGGACACTTCACAGAAATAGATCAACCTGTTCTGAGCTCGACTCCCCTTTGAGCACAGCACGGTATGATCAATGTTATTGACCAGAAACACCATGAAGCCTCCAGAAAACCTTCTGACAAAGGCAGAGAGTGGGAGAGAAAGTGGGAAAGGTCATGTCATTACCGGCAAACCACCAACCCCTTCCTCTCTCTGAATGGAGATGGCAGGGATGTCACGTGGCTGTTTTGTCTTTCCCGCAGATAACACGGTCAATAAGTGCTGTTGATGCAGAAAAAACAGGAGAGGAGACTGAGTGTAGATGAAATCGTCTGGCCTCTGTCGGCTGCTTCCCCGGGTAACGGATGGCCTCTGGGTTTCCACGGTGATGAGTAGTGAGCCAGCCTGGGAGAAAGCATCTTTACTGATTTGGTTGAAACGCTGCCTCACCTGCTTGGTGTGTTGAGTTAGTGCCGCCTCGTGCCAAAACCGATCAGCTGAGTGTTATAACTAACTGTGTCTGGCATCTGCTTTGTTTGAAACAGTGTTTCCCCTAATATTGTCCTGGGGCGGCAGGGTAGCCTAGTGGTTAGAGCGTTGGACTAGTAACCGAAAGGTTGCAAGTGTGAATCCCCGAGCTGACAAGGTACAAATCTGTCGTTCTGCCCCTGAACAGGCAGTTAACCCACTGTTCCTAGGCCGTCATTGAAAATAAGAATTTGTTCTTAACTGACTTGCCTAGTAAAAAATAAAAATGTATTGGCTGGTTTAAAAACCAACTGCCTATGTTCTTATCAAACAGTAGAAATGTATAATTCAGGGAGATTCAGTGCAGAAAAACAAAGACGTCAGAGATATGCAGTATCTGTTTTTGATGCTGAATCTGTTCATGACATATAAAATATAGAAAAAGCAATGACTACTGTCATCGCGGATCACGACAATACCTCGCCTATAGCCGCCCACCATGAATATCAAAAAGCAATGACTACTGTCATCGCGGATCACGACAATACCTCGCCTATAGCCGCCCACCATGAATATCAAAAAGCAATGACTACTGTCATCGCGGATCACGACAATACCTCGCCTATAGCCGCCCACCATGAATATCAAAAAGCAATGACTACTGTCATCGCGGATCACGACAATACCTCGCCTATAGCCGCCCACCATGAATATCAAAAAGCAATGACTACTGTCATCGCGGATCACGACAATACCTCGCCTATAGCCGCCCACCATGAATATCAAAAAGCAATGACTACTGTCATCGCGGATCACGATAATACCTCGCCTATAGCCGCCCACCATGAATATCAAAAAGCAATGACTACTGTCATCGCGGATCACGACAATACCTCGCCTATAGCCGCCCACCATGAATATCAAAAAGAGATGAAATGAATTACATCCCCAGTAGCCCGGGAGAGATAACAACGTCGCCACCCGTTTTTCTGACTGAGACAATCTGAGGGAAACCACCCCATTATCCAATTCAAAGTCATTCTATTTATCAGAGCAATCAGGTTCACCATGACTGTCACGGCAACCACAGTGTGTATCACGGCAACCACAGTGTGTATCACGGCAACTACGTGTGTTTATTTCTAAATCAGATCCCCTTATCTTGACCATCCCCAGGTAGCGTAGCGGTTAAAGCATCCCTCCAATCAGGGCTAGTGATCAGGGAATCGCTAGGGCTAGTGATCAGGGAATCGCTAGGGCTAGTGATCAGGGAATCACTAGGGCTAGTGATCAGGGAATCACTAGGGCTAGTGATCAGGGAATCACTAGGGCTAGTGATCAGGGAATCACTGGGGCTAGTGATCAAGGAATCACTGGGGCTAGTGATCAGGGAATCACTGGGGCTAGTGATCAGGGAATCACTAGGGCTAGTGATCAGGGAATCACTGGGGCTAGTGATCAGGGAATCACTGGGGCTAGTGATCAGGGAATCACTGGGGCTAGTGATCAGGGAATCACTGGGGC
This sequence comes from Oncorhynchus kisutch, assembly GCF_002021735.2. Classification (NCBI taxonomy): domain Eukaryota; kingdom Metazoa; phylum Chordata; class Actinopteri; order Salmoniformes; family Salmonidae; genus Oncorhynchus; species Oncorhynchus kisutch. The sequence continues at coordinate 18,296 of NW_022263508.1, read as the reverse complement.
TAGTGATCAGGGAATCACTGGGGCTAACCCAGGGGGAAGTAGTGGCTGATGCCACTGAACCCATGACGAGTGCAGTACTGAGCAACGCTTAATGGATAGTTATGTTAGTCTGTTGAAGATCAGTGAACTGCACACTGAGCAGGTTTCCCCATTGTAGCAGAATGCATTCTGTAAATAATACGGTTTGGTGATAGCATCAGCCGAAAAGCACAGATATGATTTTGGAGGAGGACGTTACAATTGTCAATGGGGCAGATGCAATGCTCCCTCCCGAAAAAATCTGCACTGAGCAAATTTCACGTCTACTGAGCACAAACTTGAACATGGCAAAAAATTATTCCGCGAGCGTTTGTTGTGAACACTGAGGCTGAACTCACTTTAAGTTACAGTTTCAACAGTGGCCAAGTAGGCTACTGTGGCTATTTGATCATAATGTAGGCCTATCAGAGTGGTCTACCATCAAAAACAATGGAGAAAATGCATCCCATAACATTTTAACATGGAAATAGCTGTTCTATCATTCAGCCTACAGTAGCAGCCAATGTGTGGTGTTTAATTTAGGTCTACATTCCATGAGACTTTTGGAAAAAAACACGCAGGACTTGACATTAACCTGTTTATCCACTATCATTCAGAAGTGGTGATTGAAAATGTTGTGTTGTTTGATGCAATAAACCACTTTACAAAATAAAAGGTATTATTATTCCCATACCATTATTACAGAGAATTAGACCCTCTGCATATTGGCTACTTAGCTTATTCAAGACCGTCTCAAAATTCAACACTGCCTCTTTAAGACATAAAAAAAAGCTATTTACTAGAAATAACTGGGCTAGTAACTCACTAACTAGCAAAGAATATGAACAAATGTGCACAGCTGGCCACATGCAGCTCTCAGGAACCTCCTCACATCAAACAAAGAACGATGAATCATAACGGTGGATCCCAGTTCTGGTGTTGGTGAATGTTAACCCTCCTTCATCATCTATAATCACTGTCGCCTCCCTCCATAAAATAACCACTGTCATCGCTCCCCAAATAGCATCCAGAATCTCACAACAGACAGCTTTATTTTGGCTTCATGACCCTCTTTACTTGACCTATCTGTGTGATCTAGTGTATAGTGTCAGCTGTGGCCCTCCGGCCCCTACCACAGTTACCAGGGGCTTATCTGGAGGAAACAGGAACAGGGAGAAAGACTATCCCATCCCTAAAGATGGGATAACACACTGTAAATCACTTTTAATAGGGGGTGAAATGTAAGCTGCTGTGGCTACTACCCATTCAAAATCCCATAGGGCTGAACAGGGTTTGGGAAACACAATGGAGAGAATGCTTGATCATAAATGACTTTTTTCTGGGGTTCGTTGGCTGGTGTATTTCATCTGTGGTTACTAACCGTGCTGGTCTTGGGTTACTTTAGTATATTTCCCCAGTCAAACTGAGATTAAATTAGTACTGCCAAATCACTACAATAATGAAGGGTGCATGCATGGGATCCCTTTTCTATCTGAGCCTATGATATCAATATACTGTACCTGGGCAAGATGGGATCATAAACACACACATCACGCTTCACTGATAGAGGTTACAGCCCTCTCTCCTCTCACAGCAGACTTCACTGATAGAGGTTACAGCCCTCTCTCCTCTCACAGCAGACTTCACTGATAGAGGTTACAGCCCTCTCTCCTCTCACAGCAGACTTCACTGATAGAGGTTACAGCCCTCTCTCCTCTCACATCACACTTCACTGATAGAGGTTACAGCCCTCTCTCCTCTCACAGCAGACTTCACTGATAGAGGTTACAGCCCTCTCTCCCCTCACAGCAGACTTCACTGATAGAGGTTACAGCCCTCTCTCCTCTCACAGCAGACTTCACTGATAGAGGTTACAGCCCTCTCTCCTCTCACAGCAGACTTCACTGATAGAGGTTACAGCCCTCTCTCCTCTCACAGCAGACTTCACTGATAGAGGTTACAGCCCTCTCTCCTCTCACAGCAGACTTCACTGATAGAGGTTACAGCCCTCTCTCCTCTCACAGCAGACTTCACTGATAGAGGTTACAGCCCTCTCTCCTCTCACAGCAGACTTCACTGATAGAGGTTACAGCCCTCTCTCCTCTCACAGCAGACTTCACTGATAGAGGTTACAGCCCTCTCTCCTCTCACAGCAGACTTCACTGATAGAGGTTACAGCCCTCTCTCCTCTCACATCACACTTCACTGATAGAGGTTACAGCCCTCTCTCCTCTCACATCACACTTCACTGATAGAGGTTACAGCCCTCTCTCCTCTCACAGCAGACTTCACTGATAGAGGTTACAGCCCTCTCTCCTCTCACAGCAGACTTCACTGATAGAGGTTACAGCCCCCTCTCCTCTCACAGCAGACTTCACTGATAGAGGTTACAGCCCTTTCTCCTCTCTCACACTACACTTCACTGATAGAGGTTACAGCCCTCTCTCCTCTCACAGCAGACTTCACTGATAGAGGTTACAGCCCTTTCTCCTCTCACAGCAGACTTCACTGATAGAGGTTACAGTCCTTTCTCCTCTCACAGCAGACTTCACTGATAGAGGTTACAGCCCTTTCTCCTCTCTCACACTACACTTCACTGATAGAGGTTACAGCCCTCTCTCCTCTCACAGCAGACTTCACTGATAGAGGTTACAGCCCTCTCTCCTCTCACAGCAGACTTCACTGATAGAGGTTACAGCCCTCTCTCCTCTCACAGCAGACTTCACTGATAGAGGTTACAGCCCCCTCTCCTCTCACAGCAGACTTCACTGATAGAGGTTACAGCCCTTTCTCCTCTCACAGCAGACTTCACTGATAGAGGTTACAGTCCTTTCTCCTCTCACAGCAGACTTCACTGATAGAGGTTACAGCCCTTTCTCCTCTCTCACACTACACTTCACTGATAGAGGTTACAGCCCTCTCTCCTCTCACAGCAGACTTCACTGATAGAGGTTACAGCCCTCTCTCCCCTCACACTACACTTCACTGATAGAGGTTACAGCCCTCTCTCCTCTCACAGCAGACTTCACTGATAGAGGTTACAGCCCTCTCTCCTCTCACAGCAGACTTCACTGATAGAGGTTACAGCCCTCTCTCCTCTCACAGCAGACTTCACTGATAGAGGTTACAGCCCTCTCTCCTCTCACAGCAGACTTCACTGATAGAGGTTACAGCCCTCTCTCCTCTCACAGCAGACTTCACTGATAGAGGTTACAGCCCTCTCTCCTCTCACAGCAGACTTCACTGATAGAGGTTACAGCCCCCTCTCCTCTCACAGCAGACTTCACTGATAGAGGTTACAGCCCTTTCTCCTCTCTCACACTACACTTCACTGATAGAGGTTACAGCCCTCTCTCCTCTCACAGCAGACTTCACTGATAGAGGTTACAGCCCTTTCTCCTCTCACAGCAGACTTCACTGATAGAGGTTACAGCCCTCTCTCCTCTCACATCACACTTCACTGATAGAGGTTACAGCCCTCTCTCCTCTCACATCACACTTCACTGATAGAGGTTACAGCCCTCTCTCCTCTCACAGCAGACTTCACTGATAGAGGTTACAGCCCTCTCTCCTCTCACAGCAGACTTCACTGATAGAGGTTACAGCCCTCTCTCCTCTCACAGCAGACTTCACTAATAGAGGTTACAGCCCCCTCTCCTCTCACAGCAGACTTCACTGATAGAGGTTACAGCCCTTTCTCCTCTCTCACACTACACTTCACTGATAGAGGTTACAGCCCTCTCTCCTCTCACAGCAGACTTCACTGATAGAGGTTACAGCCCTTTCTCCTCTCACAGCAGACTTCACTGATAGAGGTTACAGCCCTTTCTCCTCTCACAGCAGACTTCACTGATAGAGGTTACAGCCCTTTCTCCTCTCTCACACTACACTTCACTGATAGAGGTTACAGCCCTCTCTCCTCTCACAGCAGACTTCACTGATAGAGGTTACAGCCCTTTCTCCTCTCACAGCAGACTTCACTGATAGAGGTTACAGCCCTCTCTCCTCTCACAGCAGACTTCACTGATAGAGGTTACAGCCCTTTCTCCTCTCACAGCAGACTTCACTGATAGAGGTTACAGCCCTCTCTCCTCTCACAGCAGGCTTCACTGATAGAGGTTACAGCCCTTCTCCTCTCTACATTTCAATACATTACACACTGTAAGGATACCTATGTCTACCCAGGTCTCCTATAAGGCCGTCATTGGATCCCCCTCAGACCCCCAAAACCTCAAAAGCACCACCTCGCTTAGTCCAACCCTCTCCGGTTTTAACTAGGTGCAAAGCACAAACCCATTCTCCCCACACACCAGGCATTCCAAAACGAGTTCTCTCCTGACCTGAAAAAGGCCTTTATTACAGAATAATTGTGTATTTTACGAGCGGTGAGAAGGGTGGGCTCAGTTGCCCGTGCGTGGAACTGGATCTGACCGGTGCCATGTATGGTTGAGGTTCAGTGCTTGGACCAGGCCTAATGAATCTCCATCGGTTTCTCTATTGGTTTCATAAAGCAGCTGGTTCTACCGTTAGACTGTCGTTTAAAGCCTGGGCGCTTCACCATTCTCTCATATCCCCTCCAAATACCTAGAAGAAGAAAAAGCGCTATAAAACGTTTCATTACATTGCGGTTTAGCGTTCCGCAACACTCTGTAGTCTGTGGTGCGTTTCTGGTTATTTAATCCTTCTTCTAATGACATTAGAGGCAGATAGAGCTGTGAAAAGCATAATGACCTACAGCCGTTATCAACAGAGTTCACTTGGAAGGCGTATACATAGAATTAATTGCCTTACTGCATTAACTCTTTTGGCTAAATAAAAAGCTACTAGGAAACGTGAATTAATGTGCATTTGGTCAGGGTGACCTGACCAAATGCACATAGAAAGGTGTGTTTATAGATCTGTCATTCTCATTGAAAGCAAGTATAAGATGTGGAATACTGTATATGTTCTATGTGCGCAATTTCTATGCTTCCAGTTCTTAACTGTAATTGTTGCCTCTTTTATTTGGGGTTTTGTACACCAGCTTCAAACAGCAGAAAATACTACATTTTTGGTTATGGGAAATATATTTCACAGCAGTTTAGATGGTACAATGATTCTCTATACAAGACTTGCTTGTTTAGTCACATAAACAGAAATTTGGCCAATTATTAGAATTTTAGAATTCTACCTCTGCAGTGATTGAGCAGAGTGACTCAACAGAGTTCACTTGGAAGGCATATACATATAATGAATTGTCTCGCTACATTAACTCTTTTGGCAAAATAAAAATCTACTTGGAAACGTGAATGAATAATTCACATTTTCCTCCATCTTTTAGGGTTGCCTCTTCTTGTATTTTTACGTCCAGAGCTGGAGCTTCTTTGGATGTGAGTAACTCAAACAGCATCAATAACTCAAACAGCATCAATAATGTAGCACAGCTACTGTTCAAATAAAACTGATCAACCATTCGCTACTATCTGTCTTTCGCAGGAATTAATTTTCCACTCCATGACCTCTGTGTCTTTTCGAACGTGAGGAATAACTGTAGGTGAGCGTTATATTGCCTCCTTGCTGAAAGCCACTGAGATTATTTTCATGTATCTCACCATACAAGGAGTAGCCTAAATATTTCTCTCTCACGTAAGCAGAATCTTCCCTCAATGATCTGTACGTATAGGACACTCTGTCTTCAGAGAGACAAATGACTGAATAGGGAACATTAGGCTCCTCGCAAAAGGCTGAGTTTAAAGCTGCATTATAATATACAGTATAATAATAATAATAATAATAATATTTGCCATTTAGCAGATGCTTTTATCCAAAGTGACTGACAGTCATGCGTGCGTACGTTTTACGTATGGGCGAGCCGACCAAATGTACATAGAAATTAGTGGTATAGATCTGTCATTCTCATTGAAAGCATGTCTAAGAAGCGGTAGATCTGTTCTATGTGTGCTATTTCTAGGCTTCCCATTCTTAACTTAAATGTTTTACCTCTTTTATTTTGGGTTTTGTACACCAGCTTCAAACAATTGAAAATACAATATTTTGGGTTATGGAAAATATATTTCACAGCGGATTAGATGGTATAATGATTCTCTACACTAGACTTGCTTGTTTAGTCACAAACTGAAATTAGGCAAACTATTAGAATTTTAGCAACCAGGAAATGGAGGAGCGATTTCTACATAGTGCATCTTTAATTGTTAACGCTTGAATTCGGGAGCCTTAGCTGATCCTAGATCTGTGCTACCTCTGCAGGGATTGAGCAGCGTGACTCAAACAGCAGGCATTTGTTTCAGCTGCTCCTAATCCCACACCCACACCACCCACCACCAACCTCCCATATTCACATATCGCAGATCACAGAGGCGAGCGTCGAGTCCCCTCTCTCTACCCTATCATTTGCACTGTAGACTAATGACAGCATCTACGTCACCGAGAAAAGGCAACATACTGTCACACATGTACTCTTGGAGCCTGTTAGTGACTTGGTCTGTTTCACAGCCCACGTGGCTCTCCTCCTCACTGCTCCACTCAGCCCAGGATCTGACACTAGCTAGAGAGACAGAGTAATATGAAGCTTTGTCAAGCCCGGAGAGAGAAAGTGTTTGGTCGTTCAGCGAGGAAAAAAGCCACTGTCGCTGAAAGACGATACAGAACAACTATCGATTACAAAGGGAGAGAAATGGGGGCCACTGCGGGGACCGGCGCGTGATCTCTGGATCGCTTCTCGTGTTAAATTACGCCCCGAATGCTGTGTGTTTTTCATTTGAAGTCCAACCTTGTAGTTAAAGGGGAGAAAGTGGGTGCCAGATCCAATGTGTAATGCAATACCAGAACAGGGAGCATTGCTTACAGGAGAGCTTAAATGCTACGTGGTAGAAATTCAACCCCAGGCGTCTGCATGCAGTTCTACAGTATATGGCTTGCATCTATTAGGAGAGGAGAAGAGTATAGTTTGTGGTTAACCAGACATCATCTGCATCAGCTAGTCACTTGTATGGCTCGACTACAAGGATCTAGTCTATTATATCCAATTATGGGCGTTTCACCCTTTAGCCTTTAAGTGAGACCAGCAACCGCTTTGATTGGGACATATTGGTCACATGACTGACCGTGGAGGGAATTGTGTGCGCTGTTGACAATCACAGGGCCCGGTTGTCCATGGTTACCACTGTTGAACGTACACATCGATGTGTAGGTTGTGTGTACTGGGAAGGTGGTGGGAGGGCGGTCTTGGCAGATGGGTGGGTCTGCCACGCCCTGCGGGTATAAGGGCCAGCCAAGGGCTACCAGGGACCTGGCCCATCATCACGCACCACTGGGGTTTAATGGCATGAGGAAAGATCTCCTCAAAATAAACGAGCCCATCTCCTCCCCATGTGTGCCTAGCCTGGGGCCCATGAGAAAAGGGTCTGTGAACTCCTACTGTGCATTATATTCATTGTGTACATTATATGCAATGTACAGAAGGGGACCAATTTGTGGTGGTTGGGTTTTAGTAACCATAGTGTGAACAAACTAAAACATCTAGAACAAGATCAGAAACAGATCAGAAGATCAGAAACAACTTTGTGATACCGGAGTGAATGTGGTTGTCTAGCTGTTTCAAACCTGTTAATATTCAGGTCCGGATTCATCTAAATGTACAATGCTTTAGGGCTTCTTATATATAATATATACTATCACTAAAAAGGCCTAAAAGTGAGAAGACATAATGTATCCCACAACCACCCACCTACTCTCCCGAACCCTCCCCTGAATGACCTCTATAACCCTGTGTATCACTGCAGTGGTCTGCCAGGCAGCCATGTCTCTGTGTGGGAAGGAGAACCTTCAGCTGTGAACGTCACGGCTGATGTGAACTTTAGGAACATCAACATCTCACGTAGTTTGAAACCAAACATAATGTACTGGCGGCCTTGTCAGAAGGACTTTCTTCCACCAAGCCTGTTTTATATAACAGCAGGACTCTCTTCATCTCCTTCTTATGTCCACCTTCAATCCCATCACACACAAAGTCCAGTCATAAAAGATTCCCTTTCTGTGACAAAGTGTTCTTTGGATGTGAGTAATTACCTCACGTAACTGCAACAGTGGGAGGCTTGAGGTGATACGGCAGCGTAACTCAAACAGCATCAATAATGTAGCACAGCTCCTGATCAAATAAAACTGATCAACCATTCGCTACTATATTTATTTTACAGGAATTTGTTTTCTAGCCTGGTATTAACTCTAAGTAACTCTAATTCACTCCATTACCACACTTCTCCAAAGTGTTTAAGCCCCGAAATGATCTTTCATAATGTTTCAGGTTGAAAAACATCTTCTGACTTTGCTGACACTTCCCAGAGAAGCTGGCCACTAAGAGCTTACGAGTGTAAATCTGCAAGTAATCAAGGCTTCTACTCCTTTCCATCCCTGCCTTACCCCTATTGATTTAATGTCCCCCCCCTCCAACTCCCAGAGTGTACATACACATACATCAATGAGAAAACTTTTTTGAAAAGCAATGAATTAAAAAACATGTAATTCTATAACAAAGGGATAGGACATTTAAGGCCTAAGGCTCGAAGCCAGTCTTCTTGACTATATCCACCCGCATGGCTATAGCCATGGCAACACGTCACCATCATAGTCATACAGTCGGAGGGTTTTTCACCACCAAAACCACACTTCATCAGGCCCGCCTGCTTTCCCTCCAAAAAACATATAATCCCTGACGTAGTACTCTGGTGTGGTTGAAAGTCCCCTCGCCTCCAAACCATCTCAAATTACCCATCGTAAACACTCCCTTCCCTACTCCCTCAGTCGCCAAACTACTAACAAGAACGCTCACTTACTTGCCCTTTCACTTGCTAAATACTCATAAAGTACATTTGATACTACTAAACCAATACTCCTAAACCAATACTTACTAAACCAATACTCCTAAACCAATACTTACTAAACCAATACTTACTAAACCAATACTCCTAAACCAATACTTACTAAACCAATACTTACTAAACCAATACTTACTAAACCAATACTTACTAAACCAATACTACTAAACCAATACTTACTAAACCAATACTACTAAACCAATACTCCTAAACCAATACTTCCTAAACCAATACTTACTAAACCAATACTTACTAAACCAATACTTACTAAACCAATACTTACTAAACCAATACTCCTAAACCAATACTTACTAAACCAATACTTACTAAACCAATACTCCTAAACCAATACTTACTAAACCAATACTTACTAACCAATACTTACTAAACCAATACTTACTAAACCAATACTACTAAACCAATACTTACTAAACCAATACTTACTAAACCAATACTCCTAAACCAATACTTCCTAACCAATACTCCTAAACCAATACTTACTAAACCAATACTCCTAAACCAATACTTCCTAAACCAATACTCCTAAACCAATACTTACTAAACCAATACTTCCTAAACCAATACTCCTAAACCAATACTTCCTAAACCAATACTTCCTAAACCAATACTTCCTAAACCAATACTTCCTAAACCAATACTCCTAAACCAATACTTCCTAAACCAATACTTCCTAAACCAATACTTCCTAAACCAATACTTCCTAAACCAATACTTCCTAAACCAATACTTCCTAAACCAATACTTCCTAAACCAATACTTCCTAAACCAATACTTCCTAAACCAATACTTCCTAAACCAATACTTCCTAAACCAATACTTCCTAAACCAATACTTACTAAACCAATACTTACTAAACCAATACTCCTAAACCAATACTTCCTAAACCAATACTTCCTAACCAATACTTCCTAAACCAATACTTACTAAACCAATACTTACTAAACCAATACTCCTAAACCATACTTCCTAAACCAATACTTACTAAACCAATACTTACTAAACCAATACTTCCTAAACCAATACTTACTAAACCAATACTTCCTAAACCAATACTTACTAAACCAATACTTACTAAACCAATACTCCTAAACCAATACTTCCTAAACCAATACTTACTAAACCAATACTTCCTAAACCAATACTTACTAAACCAATACTTACTAAACCAATACTTCCTAAACCAATACTTCCTAACCAATACTTACTAAACCAATACTTCCTAAACCAATACTTACTAAACCAATACTTACTAAACCAATACTTACTAAACCAATACTTACTAAACCAATACTTACTAAACCAATACTTACTAAACCAATACTTACTAAACCAATACTTACTAAACCAATACTTACTAAACCAATACTTACTAAACCATACTTACTAAACCAATACTTACTAAACCAATACTTACTAAACCAATACTACTAAACCAATACTTACTAAACCAATACTTACTAAACCAATACTTACTAAACCAATACTCCTAAACCAATACTTACTAAACCAATACTTACTAAACCAATACTTACTAAACCAATACTTACTAAACCAATACTTACTAAACCAATACTCCTAAACCAATACTTACTAAACCAATATTCCTAAACCAATACTTACAAAACCAATACTTACTGAATCAATATTCCTAAACCAATACTTACTGAATCAATAGTCCTAAACCAATATTTACTAAACCAATACTTACTAAACCAACACTTACTCATCACTCCAAAAAAGTATTAGATCCGAGCGTCTAGTTATAATGGTTTCAATGTGGTCAAGTCGACCGTATTCAATGATGGTTATCAACAACTCTACTGGGGGCACAAAAACTCACTCTGGGCATCATTTTTCTATAATGAACCGAAACCTTACCAGGGCCACAACAATGAGTTAAGGAGAAGCAGGCGACACATAACATAGATCCTCTGTAACTGAGACCAGATCTGGCACTTCAAAGACAGTGTTGGGTGTGAGAGGAGTCCCTTCTGTAAGAACATGAGCTGATGAGTATTGTGGTTTTGTCACGTTCTGACCATAGTTCTTTTGTGTTTTCCTTGTTTTAGTGTTGGTCAGGACGTGAGCTGGGTGGGCATTCTATGTTGTGTGTCTGGTTTGTCTATTTCTATGTTTGGCCTGATATGGTTCTCAATCAGAGGCAGGTGTTAGTCATTGTCTCTGATTGGGAACCATATTTAGGTAGCCTGTTTTATGTTGGGTTTTGTGGGTGATTGTTTCTTGTCTTTGTGTCTATGCACCAGATAAGACTGTGTTTGGATTTCACATTTATTGTTCTGTAGTTAGTTCATGTTAAGTGTGTCTTATTAAAGAACATGAACTCTAACCACGCTGCGTTTTGGTCTGCCTCTCCTTCCCAGGAAGAAAGCCGTTACAGGTTTCTCTAATGGGAATTTTGCTGTTTGGCTTTTATCGGCAGCATTCACCAAACCCCTTCTCCTAAAAATGAACAACTAGGCTTCTGATTATATTGTCACACCAAAAAAGGGATAGAAACTTTTCCAAATCGTCTGAACAAAACACACCATTTGAAAGGCCTTGCAAAAGCCGCACGTTCTTGAAATTCATAGCATACTTAGGCAGCAACCCTATAGATTCATGCACTTATCGATAGGCAGCTACAACCGTCACACTCATCAATAAGCGGCTGCAACCGTCACACTCATCAATAGGCAGCTGCATCGGCCACACTCATCAATAGGCAACTACAACCGTCACACTCATCAATAGGCAACTACAACCGTCACACTCATCAATAAGCAGCTGCAACCGTCACACTCATCAATAAGCAGCTGCAACCGTCACACTCATCAATAAGCAGCTGCAACCGTCACACTCATCAATAAGCAGCTGCAACCGTCACACTCATCAATAAGCAGCTGCAACCGTCACACTCATCAATAGGCAGCTGCAACCGTCACACTCATCAATAAGCAGCTGCAACCGTCACACTCATCAATAAGCAGCTGCAACCGTCACACTCATCAATAGGCAGCTGCATCGGCCACACTCATCAATAAGCAGCTGCAACCGTCACACTCATCAATAGGCAGCTGCATCGGTCACACTCATCAATAGGCAACTACAACCGTCACACTCATCAATAGGCAACTACAACCGTCACACTCATCAATAAGCAGCTGCAACCGTCACACTCATCAATAAGCAGCTGCAACCGTCACACTCATCAATAAGCAGCTGCAACCGTCACACTCATCAATAAGCAGCTGCAACCGTCACACTCATCAATAAGCAGCTGCAACCGTCACACTCATCAATAAGCAGCTGCAACCGTCACACTCATCAATAGGCAGCTGCAACGATCACTCATCAATAGGCAGCTGCATCGGTCACTCATCGATAGGCAGCTGCAACCGTCACACTCATTGATAGGCAGCTGCAACCGTCACACTCATTGATAGGCAGCTGCAACCATCACACTCATTGATAGGCAGCTGCAACCGTCACACTCATCAATAGACAGCTGCAACCGTCACACTCATCAATAGACAGCTGCAACCGTCACACTCATCAATAGACAGCTGCAACCGTCACACTCATCAATAGACAGCTGCAACCGTCACACTCATCAATAGACAGCTGCAACCTTCACACTCATCAATAGACAGCTGCAACCGTCACACTCATCAATAGACAGCTGCAACCGTCACACTCATCAATAGACAGCTGCAACCGTCACACTCATCAATAGACAGCTGCAACCGTCACACTCATCAATAGACAGCTGCAACCTTCACACTCATCAATAGACAGCTGCAACCGTCACACTCATCAATAGACAGCTGCAACCGTCACACTCCTGACCCTTAGTGCCATTAAGGCTATTGAACACCTTTTCCAAACAACCAGTTGAGGAATATCAATGGCAAATGTATCCTGCTTTACAAAGCAACAACGAAGCAAACCCGGTAGTCTAACTGTACAAAGTTATAGAGCGAACACCAAGTTCATACATCCCTGTTTTGATGAAAATAACTCTCCTGCCCTTTGCGTTTTTCAATGGGCGCTGATACATTTAAAGTAAATCTCACCCACCGACACAACAATGCCCTTACGAAACACCACTTCCTTCCCTGACTGGGCTACGATGGACGTAAGTCCAACTGTTGGCACTTTTAAGAGGGAATGAGAGTAGGAGTTCCCTAGTGTTGGAGTTGATTCCGTGACAAAGCTCCCGTTGATTCCAGGAGCTCCATAGTAAGCAATGTTGAGTCATTAATTGCGCAATTAAAAGCCCAACTGTGCTGGGAGATGACTAAGCGTGTGGCCCATCGATGCCTCTGTTGTTCCCTGAGACAGCGCTTCAATCAATCATTGAGGCTGACTTAACTCATTGGAGCCTACACCAATAAGGGGCAGTGTCATGAGGCAAGGATAGAACAGTTAGAGAGGGCTTCCGACATACAATATGGATCAGAATTTCCAAATGCATGTGGATATGCATATGGAAACCATTTCTGTCACAGTTAAGTCACACCAAACTACTCCCTGCCATCACCCGACTCCCCACAGATTGAATTGTTTTGCTCCTCTGAAAGAAGCGTGGGGGATGTTTTTGTTGCAAGTCCCTAAGGACCTACAATGCATTTCTGGGTTACGTGGTGGTGGTGGTGGTGGGGGGGGGGGGGCTGACGCGATTGGGATCACAGATGTGTGGTGATACATCACTAGGAATACTAAAAGTCACTTAGACATTCCATTTCAGGATGCTTCCTGAAGACGCTTCATTTGTCTGTAGAGAACAATTCGCACTTGTACCTTTGGTGTCAATAGGACTTCCTCTACTATCGTATTCCTCAGACACATACCACTTGATCAGTCTGTTAGTGATGCCAGCTCAGCTGTCAATGTTGTTGTTGGTATTTGTTGAATTAGTCCCCTGTTGATACAGTCCCAAGATGTGTTGCATGTCAGCGATCAAGTTTTCTAGATCTAGAACTTTCAAAATACAGGAAGTGCCACAGTATGATACGTTTTGCAAGAGCTTTCAGGGGAGAGTTCAGAGTTCACAACAAATTAATTTCCTAATCTATAAACTCAGCTCTCAAGCTGTCAATCTACTCCTGTAGAGACATCACCCTGCCTCCTTCTTGTACTGGAAGGCCTTCCTCATAAGTGACAACAGAATAAAAACTCAACATACAAATGTATTTTTTATGTTCTGTCCCTGATCTAGTTTGTAGGGAAACCATTCAGCTTGGCTCCTGAACACCAGAATATTCACAATACTAATTGAGCTCAATTTTCCCTTGTAGAAGAATGATTGGCTGGCGTTCTTCCCCCGTGCCAGTAAAACTCCAGTCATTTCAAACACATGGCTTTTTATTGATATTACCATTGGCTGACATAGGGCCAGCCCTGTGCCCAGGAAAAACATTTGACGTGATTGAGAAAACAGAGACGCACCAAGAACATCCCATTGAGCTAGAACCACCATGTGATTTCCACCTCCTCCTCTTCGGCCTCCAGAACGCTCCTGTACAGAACTGAACAGCAGCACAGTGTCAAGAAGACATACAAAGACTGTCTTCTCAAGAATGCAGACTTGACAGATGTGCTTGCTTGCTTTCAGCCCTGTCCTAACAAACACAAATGCAGCTCTCTCCACTAACAATCGGGAGAGAGACCAGGGAGCATGCGACTCTTGACCTCTGTCAAAGGAAGCCGTTTGATAGATGACTATGGAGGTCAGGATTCTGATTGGTATTAAGCTTTCCCCGTACATGAGCAGTGGGCCTGAACACAGTCGGTCTCTCTCTCCTTCTCTCCTCGCTCTCTCTTTCACTCTTCCCTTCTCTCTCTCTCTCCCAGGGGTGTAAATTATCACAGTGACATTGATAGATACAGAGGGTCACCAGTGCTGAACTTACACTGAGTGGACTCACAGGGAGTTGTGGCTAGGACACTGACAGTTAGTCATGAACTCATGAGAGGGCCATGATGGCTTTCTTCACTCCACTGTGACATGGTCAGATACAGGTAGTGTAATAGAAAGCAGTCATAGTAGAGGGCTTCAGTAGGGCTTCAGTAGAGGTTTTCGGTAGAGGGCTTCGTTTGTACATTCAGAATTGTGCAATCATATAGACAGTCACTCATATCCTGGAAAAGTGTACGGCAATGTGAGAGTAACTGGACTGACAGACAGACAAATAGACAGACAGACTACCCTCCAACACATTCTCTCTTTCTCTCTCCGTCATTTATTAACACACACACAGACACACGCACACACGCACACACACACACACACACAAGGCTCGGTCATCTCGAGACGTTTTCTAGGTTTTGCTCGATGAGTGTCTGCACACTGCACATGAGACACACGCACACGCACGCACGCACACACACACGCACGCACACACACACACACACACACACACACACACACACACACACACACACACACACACACACACACACACACACACACACACACACACACCCACACACACACACACACACACACACACACACACACACACAGAGGGATACTCCATACTCTAACAGAGTAGGCCATGCAACCCGCTGCACATAGGGTTCAACGAGCAGTACTGACAACCAGTGAAGGGTCTGTGACCCCAAGGAGGTGTTAGTAAAGCTAACCAGAGCCCCCAACTGCTCCTAACTCTCTAGTGGGGAGTCGCCGGCCAGGGACAAAACCTGTTGGTATGATGTGTATAAACTTGGAACAATGATTTATCTGTGTGAGCTGTAATAGAGAGAAATGGATTTGTTCTGGGGATTTTACACTGAATTCCCGGAGCCCTCCTAATTTATGCCCATATACAGATGTAGGACTTTAATTTGACCAGTTTCTCACAGCAGGAAAATAATCCTGCAGCAACAGGAAATGTGAATTATTGTGTTGATTATAATCAATGGACATTTTGTAGGGTTTATAAATGTTTAGTCAGGGCAAATCAAGTCTGACATTTGAAAGTGGAAATTACTACATTTAGAAGCCTTTTTAAACTTTGAATAGACTACACATTTTAGTTTGCCTTTCCTGCTGTGAATGACATTTCCTGCAACAACAGGGTGATCAAATTAAGATCCTACATCTGTAGGAGTCCTGCTGCTTTTAGTTCACCCAGTAGCAAGGGTCCCATGATGAGCACAAAGATACATTGATTTAATCAAGAAACAGTGAGAAAAAAAAACTTAAGACTAGTGTGTTGTTTTTTAAATCTTAAAGTAGGCAAGTCAGTTAAGAACAAATTCTAATTCACAATGAGGGCCTAGGGACAGTGGGTTAACTGCCTTGTTCAGAGGCAGAACAACATATGTTTACCTTGTCAGCTCAGTGATTTGATCTAGCAACCTTTCAGTTACTGGCCCAACGCTCTAACCACTAGTGCTACCTGCTTCCCCAGTATGTCATTGAAGGCTTGCTCATCTAAAGTACAGTATAGGCTGCCATCGTTTTTCAGCCTAATTACAATTCTGATACGATTATTGTAGTTTTACTTTCTCATCACACTCCCCAATGCCTAAAACTAAGTTGGACTATTTAACCCTACACCTCAATCTGTGGATGGATGTCTCTACATTGGAGTCTCAACGTTCTGCAATCCAAATGAATTGCTCTCTCCGCTGCTTTCTGGATAATAGCGTTCCAATGAGTCCTGGAAAGCAGGGCTACTCCAGGATTGTGTCAACATATTTAGCCATGCAAGCGTGTTGCACTCGACAAATATATTCTAATTATAACACGTTCTTTCCATTTAAATGTGATATTTTCCCCGGAGAGAGCAGCATTATTACAACCGGGCAAGAAGCGTGTTAGTATCCCTCTCCTCCTGTCAGGGATGTGCTCTGACAACACAAAGAAGCTTCCCGTCCCCGTTTCGTCACTCTGTCACAGAATGACAGAGGCTGCATGTCTGGTTACTCCGACATTAGAGAAAGGAAGGAACATCCATGTATAATAATGAACTTATAACCTACATATCCCCGTTGTTGTTATTGTGTCACTTCATGCGTCATTGTAGGCGACAGTATATTGATTTTAATAACAATGGAATACCAAGTAACCCTCTATAGCCTATTTGGGTAGCTTGTTGTTCAATGCAACAGGAAGGAAACATTTGCATTAAACAAAAGTAGAATCGCATTTACATTAAACAAAGTGACCTTTTCTGAGGGGAGTGAACCATGACTCTATCTCTAATGCTCTCATGGAATAACACAAATAAGCATGAATAGACCAATGGAACATGCAAACACCCAGACACGCAGCGAACCTCGAGAAACTGCTTGCACCCGAGGGGGTTTTGAGACTGTAAAGATGACAGACAAGTGGAGCTGATGATGTTTGCCATAGGTACGGCTCTGCGGGAGGTCATACCTGTCATCGTAGCAGAAATCCGCGTTCAGTGTGTTGAGATAGAGGACCAATGCCACCGCGCTACACACCAACTCTGTAATCATGTCTTAAAAAGAGAATAGGGTGGGGGAAAGTAAAGAAAAATACTAGATGCGAATTTCCGTTTCTGTATTGTCTCCTCTCCTCATTTGGCCGCTCCGTAACACTACGAGACCCAATCCCATGTACAAGCAAAGTGTCTGAAAGTTTGCGCGATCCAGGCCTATTCCTTTTAACCCATTTTTGCGCCCGTGTCGGGTCAGGGCTATTTTGAGACTAAACTAGGGCGGCATGCCTCCTGGTTAGCGTACAGCTGAGTGCATTTCGCTCTTCTCTGTGCTTGCATCCCTCACCCGCGTCACAGATACTCACTGGTAGGAGCCGCGTGTGGTTTTAGAGACAGTGAGCATGTGCAAAGCCCCTCCTTCCGCTCTCAATGGTCGAGCTCGTAGCATTGAGAGAGGTGATAGGTGCTTAAATACGTAGGCTATTTATTTAACGCACTCTTGCCTCACGAATCATATATTCAGGGCACTAGCCTGCCTAAATAAACCAGCCCACTGTCATATAAAGATACCATAGCTGCCAGTTTGTAAAATAGGAATAGCTTTTTTTGTATAACTATGTATTCAAAAACAATGCCAATGTCATATTTTATTAAAATGATTGACTGTGGGTTTTATTGAATATGTTTAAGCAAATATAGCCTATATATGTGATTTCTATATAGCCTAAGCTGTAGCATGCATGTATGGCTCTTTTAACTAATGACAGTTATGCCTTATCCCCACAACAGACAAAGCCCCAGTCTGTTGATGTCTGGCCTCCTGCAAAACCCCTTCAATGGTGAAGTGTGTTCAAAAGTCTAGAGTGTTGATTCTGTTCAATGTAAATGGACCCACTATATTAAATGATCCTGTTTTATGTATGTTTATGCATAGCATTGATTAATTGGTTATACAGTGGCGCCTGTGGAG